>NW_026962013.1:26843521-27150878 GCF_032445375.1 Bacillus rossius redtenbacheri | reverse complement strand
TACAAAGAAATAAAAAGTCGCTATATTAAAACTAACTTTTTAAAAGGCAAACAAGATGAGAAGTGTAGTTACATTTTTTCTTTTAACTAATCTAGCAAAACGTGTTTAAGTAAATAACACATTTTACAATACCAAAAATATGTATTAAACGATATCATAATTCATAATTAATATTTTTTATTTTTATTTTTTTATGCACAATAAATTAAATTGTTCATAAACAGAGGCCGTTAACACCATTTAGTTGTTTATGTTCACGCATTTGGAACGATGGAGCGGCATCTATTCCCACGCAAGATTACGACAACCGGGAGATGATTGTGAACTCACTTTTGGGATATAAGACACGTGAGTTAGAAATTCTTGAACGTGTAAATACATTACTGAAATAATTATAGTTCTTTGTACTATTATTTTCAATTTTACGTATTAAATCAATAAAATTATCAAGTGAAATAATTACAACTTAAACTTTTGTTGTTTGGGAGACTGTAAGTGGATGTTTACAATACCTAAGTTTGAAGTTTTTATTTTAATACATGTTGTTAGTTCAGTAGCTTAATACATTAAGTTCGTTTGTAAAAGCGTAGGAATATCACAAAAGTGTTTAAATATTGTAAAAAAATAGAAGAAGAAAAAAAATTCTATAGCATGGGCCGAAAGTCACGTTTTCATTTATCATTAGTTTTCATTGATTATCAAGAATTGTATTCCACACAGAAGTGTAAAAAAATCAATCATAATTTGTCTTTAAGTAAGAGAAAAATCAATGGAAACTAATGATAAATAAAATAAAAATATATTCACAGTTCACTTTTGGCCCACCCATAGAGTACCTTTTCTTCAGATCTAAACCTTTATTTCCTGTTTAAGTTGGTACGAAAACATTTTGCATGATTGAGACCTTGTAGCATTACTAGCCGCATTTTATCCAGCTAATGGTCTGCGCCATGTTTGCTGGACGTTTATAACATTCTTTGAATCGTAGTGTCTGCATTGCAGACACAAGCAGGGAGAAGCTGAGTGAGGACAAAAGTAACACCTGTCGTTCAACTCCGAAAATTGATGACGTCGTGATGGTATACATCGCAACTGTTGAGTACAAACACACATTTCGGAAGCTATTTATCACACCAGTGCCACGGTGGGTATTAGTTGCTGGTATGAAGGGAATACAAGTTTTCCGATGTATGAAATAGTGAGTAAATTTAGTGGCACGATTTTCTTTTAACATAGGTATTTTAAAGGGTTAGGGAGCCGAATCCATTAAAACTGAAATATAAGGTAAAACAAACTTTAAGATTATCAACTGTTACTGTTTATAGGTTATTTTTGACGTGATAACGTCTTATAAATCGATGAACGCCGGCTGCACGCACGAAAAAGCATGACTCATTGTCACGTTCCGCCTGAGCCGAGCGTGCAAGAACCAGCCAACCACCGTGCGAGAAAATCTTCTACATATAATATCAAACAGGTTAAGGCGGGCTTTTTAAAAGCAGCAATTTAAAAAATTTAATTTATTTGTCCAATTTCGTCATTTAAAATTAACAATTTATTGACATTGACTTGATTTCAGTTTATTTCTATAACTAATTGTTCGTGATTATATTTAAACAAATTATTTAAATTAAATTTGCAAAAACTTTAAAAAATATTTGAAAATTAAAAAGTATTCAATTTTTCATCAATGTTTTCTTATGACGTTATCACGTAAAATTATCGTCCGTAAACCGACTTTACAGACAACCCCCTTTTTTAAATCTATGATTTCATGTTTGCTATGGCAATGTTCCCGTTGAGCGTGTTTAAATAAGTGGAAAATTTAAATGCCTGAAACAAACAAACGTATACTAAAAATAAATAATCACTTATTATGAAAACACTATAGTAATTTTTTACCAACAAAATAGTTTGTTCATTCAGTAAAAATTTTTTCTGTACATATACAAAACATTTTTTTTGTAATCCAGTTGCCAAAGAATAGTTTATGATAAAATAAAGAAAGCTATTGTAACTTTGTGCAACACATGGCTATGGTTATTTTTGTATATTTTTTTTTCGAAATAATACTAAGTATTTCTTAACGAAATTTGGCGCATAATTTTATATTTAATTTGATATTTCATTCGATCAAGAATCTTTTTTTTTTAACCGTGTTAAAAAAAATGCCTGGGTAAGAATTATAATAACCAAGTATTACTGCGAACCCTACCGGAGTACCTCTGTTCCATTTGCAGGAAAAAATAAATATTTACAGTGCAGCAAGCACACTAGTTGCTGAGCGGTCGCTTGCCTCTGATGTCGCTGATCCATGCCGCGTGGCTCACAGGTTCCGCGGGACGCAAGGAAACAATGAACGGCTCCGGGCGCGGACAACACGGCGTGGACAACACGAGAGCAGTAAACCAGCCCGCAGAGTCAGCACCTGCCGCCAGCGAGCTGAGTGCATGTTGTCTCAGGCGCGCGCGGGGGACAGGTGGCCAAACACAGCAGGCGGGTGCGTAACAACACTCGCAGATCAACCCCGCGGACCGCGGCCTGGCTCCATCTCGGCTCCCGCGAGTGGAGTGGTTCCCATGAACCGAGCCGTCGTTCGCCAGCCGTCGACAAAACAAGAGCCGTCACAATCCCAAACTGTCCGTTACCAGCCGAGGGAAACATTTGTGGCGACCATCTGATCATTTAATCTTTTATTTCGCAAGCGGGTCAAGATTTCAGCATCTGTTGGTTTTTCTTACGTCCAGCAAGTTAAACAATCTCCTCTTAACACTAATGTATGATAACTCATTGCTTCTTCTGCGCCTTCTACGTTACCATTTATACTATACGAAAAGTAAATTCCAGCGAAAAAGCTTTATATTTCATATCATGGAACAAAACAAGATATTAACAGAAAACATTTAAAGCAATAGCCTTGGAAAACATATCGGCACCTGAATTTTAACCTAAGGAACGGATGTATATCTTCAAATTTACAAAAAAAAAAAAAATATTTAAAGTTCATCAAGCAATTTAACAAAATACTTTAAAATAGATTTTGTTTTGTGTGATTCAACATTCAGTCCGATCCTTTTATACTTCCAGCTTCATTGTACACAGACATCCTCGAATCTCGTCAATAATTTTCATCAGTGGAATTGATTTTGATACTAGATTTCACAAACGATTTCGTTAAAAGATTTCCTCTAAAATAATGGTATGTTATTTGTTTTTGAAAATATTGTTATCACTTTATATTGTTGTATATGTCTTAGTGTGAAAATAATACTTCTCGGGTATCACTGCATTGCGTAACAATTGATCATTCATAAAGGTGAAATTATATACAGAATAAGTTTGAATTTGACCAAAAAAATTCATCTGTTGTTTTATCATGACAAAATTAGTTAAAATATTTACGATTTATGGTCTAAAGTGCTTCTCAAGGCTGCTATGCACCTTTAAAGTTGGAGCTGAACACTTTTTTTTTGTTGTAAATAATAGAGAAAGTATGAAATACAACACTGAGATGCTGTTTCGTGTTTAACTTAATGAAGTTATACAACCACAGCACATTTTGTGGTTAAGTGAATTTATTTCTTTGAAATAGTTTGGAATAACGAATTCATTTCTTACATTTTTGTGATGTGCCTCTACTCCCCAGTTATTGTAATGTAATTGTTATTATACAGCCACAAAATCTGCGGTGGTTGTAGAACTTCATTCAGTTGAATATAATCCAGATGCTCAGTGGTCCATCTTGAATATATTTATCTATTAGTTACAATAAAATAATTGTTCGGCCCCAAACTTCAAACACGTACTGTATACCGGACTTCGGAAGCACTTTAGACCATAAGTCGTATAAAGGTTTTCAACTTATTTTGTTATGACGAACCTGCAGCTAAATTGTGTCAGTCGGGTTCAGATTCATTCTGTATATATAATTCACGTCACTTAAAAAGCCGATTGTAAACTAATTTTGAAGATTCACTTGCTAATAACATGTTATTAAATACAAGACTTGCCATCGACCTATATTGAAATATTACGTGAGAAATTTTGTGAGAGTAAATTATTAGGGTTCGTAGCTTTCCAAGTAACAAACATAATTATTTCAAAAGTTAAAAAATATCCCACCCTGCACTAAATTATACGACCCTGTGACTACAATTTCCATATTTTATTGTTTTTATTTTTTGCTACGCAAACATGAATAACCATACTATTGATCACAATTGAACCTTTTTAGGGAAAAAAATTCTTACGCGACTTATAAAACATATTGTGATTATTTATACATTTCATATGTATGAATTTAAACACATATGTATAAATGAATATCATTATATTTTTATGTTTAACTTATTTTAAGATAATCGCACGCGTATTTTCAGGAAATTAAAAGCCACTTCGTAATCATCCCGAAATGCACAGAGGCAAACGTAATTCAGTGGCACTCCCGTAATCCAGAAAGCACGCTCGGCGAAACAGACCTCCATTGTCCGAAGCCGACGTACATACCATGTCCGTGACAGCTTGGGAGACGAATGGGGGTCTCCGCAGAAGCGGGTCCCCTGAACAGGGAGGGGCACGCAACCAACTACACTGTTGTCCGCACAGTGCTGCCTAACCACCAAGGCGATCTGCCGCAGTCCTGACAAACTCGTCACAACGTGCTGGCATAATCATTATCTTATTCGCTTCTGTTGCTGTACATCTCATTGGAGTTTGCTAATTCGATTAAAATAAAATCAAACTTTTACTTATCATTTCATAAAATATTATGAAAGAAAGATAATTCTTTGTAAAAACCATTTAAAATACGCCATTTCATTGATAAAACAAAAACAAAAATTAGTATCTAAGTTTTAAATCATTCTCAAATAGAATAAAGTTAAATAGTTTTATTACGTTCAGAAAAAAACTCAATGCATAATAAATTCTACAATAAAAGCGTTATATTTGATTGGAGTATGCCAAAATAGGATATATGCAGAATATGCTAGTTATATATCTTCTTTTAGTTGCGCTCTCTGTGTCAGAGAAATTAATAATAAGATAACAACACAATAATATCAGAGACATAGATGTAAGCAACTACAATAGCCTCTGCTATGTGATAACTAACCAATTGGTAAACTTTACAGCGCTGCTTTAGAGTATTTCCACTTGACAGTTAAGATACTTGAGATATTCAAGTTATACTTGAGTTCTTAAGTTAAAATCGAGATATTAAGTTTATTCAATCTAGTAATTTCTCATTTCTTAGCTTGGTATAACCAGAGAATATTACCGCTCTTAAAATAAGTTTAAATTGGTTTTATTTATGGTTTGAAGACACCTATATTCATTCAAATGCTAATGACTTCGTCAGAATTTTGTTGAAAAGCTTCTAAACTCTCTGCTGAACAAATGTCCAACTAAGTTCTCGTTTTCATTGAAAGTTGTATTTTATTCTTTCAAAACTTCAAGAAAATAATAAACAAACGGTTTCTCAAAAGACTAGTGCCGTGATTCAATAAAATTCGCATTGTAGCTAAACTATACAATAAATTTAACGCATTTTATTCCGATCAAGTTTGAGAGGATCAGAAGCTCGTTTAAGTTTGGCTGAACTTAGCAAAGTTCTTCGTGAAAGTTTACAGCCCTTAATTGAGCGACTTTTGCACGAATACATTAATTCAATGTAAAAAGTGATACGCGACAAAGTGGAATAAATGAATGCACTGAAAACGGCTGATGTAAATTTAAGGGTCACCAACCAGCTTTCACAGTGGATGTTCAAACACATCGACTTAATAGGCAGTGCGTTCTGTCGCACGCATGTGAACTGCGCGCGCTGCGTCACTCGCCCTTATGTGCTCTGCGGCGACTGCCAACGGTCAATGCTACGAGCACACGCGCTTCACGTTGGTGCGTTTCAACGCATCATCAGAACTCTGTACGTACTGCAACTGTATTCCGTAATGGTTTGATAATTTTTTTTTTTCAAATAACTTTAATCCTTTCATTATTCTAGTTCGTCGTGAATTACCTTGCGAAATTCGTGGAGTAAATAAACACATCAAATTCCAATCCATCCGTGTCGAAAGGAAAATATATATGTATGTATGAACCAGATATATATATTTTTTTGTTTCTAACAGCAGTTTGTCAGGTTGGTCGTTCTGTTGATCCCCCATCTGGAAATGTTTTCCCTTCCGAATGAAGCTCCTTTTTTTTTATCAATCCCGCTCGAGCGAAAATACTTGAAGTAATTTGGCCTTATGAAGGCCGCCCCTCTTCGCCGGAGATCTCGAACGAAATGAGTCACGCAGCTGTGCCCGTCATATCCGGGAGAGGCATTCCGATCGGGCGATTGTCATCGCCCAGGCATCGATTGAGTTGGAGTGCGAAAAGGGGCCAGCGATGAAAAGGAGGCCGGGAAAGGGTTTAAGCAGCAACATTCAGCTTTAACCCTGCAGCCAGAACCCACCGCCTCGTTCTCCTATAAATACTCGAGCGAAGCGCTATGGTGGGGTTTTGGGGACTTAGAGAAGGGTGGATGGAGGGGGTGAGGAGTAGTTGCGGAGGAAGGGGGAGGGGTTTAACGGTGGTCCAGGTTGGGGGAGGGGATTGGAAAAGGGTAGGGGTAGGGGAAACCGTTAGAACCATAGCAGAGGGAGAGGAGGTAGTTTAGGTGGGGGAGGAGGAAGCGGGAGTATGGAAGGGGTAGTAACAGCAGGAAGAGGTAGCTATGAGGAGTGGGAGGGGAAAAGGGTAGCTGTGGCGGGGAAACTAGGGGGAGAGGGAGGAAACAGCTGTGGTTGAATTGAAATCGCAGATGAGACTGAAAGCGTTCCACGATTCCAGGGGATAAAAATTTTCTGTATCTCCTAGAATGACTGGAGAAAACACCGACAAAAAAATACAGCTGCGGGAATCCTTTCGTTTCTTGAGAAAATACGTACGCAGTTTTCTGAGATAACTGCCATCAAAACGGAAAGCAAGACATACACAATTCCGTATAAAGATTATATATATATATATATACAATATAGACACACACACAGTTAACAGCTACATTTCCCGCTTTGCTTCCGAAAGTGCCACTGATTCATGAAGTACTTCCATATTTTAGTCCAAACTTTTCAATATGTGTTTGGTGACGAGTTTCGTCAAGTTTTAATCTAACATTTGTACATCAAATAATAATCTATTCCTTTAATCTAAAAGACGTTCCAGTTACCAGTGCTTAATATTTTCTTTCTGATACTGAACAATTATTAATTGTGATCGTTAATAAATTCTCTGTACTAATCTCTGGTAAACTATTGATCAATAAATGAACTTCAAAATGGCAGAATGTTCTAGAAATCAAAATGGCAGACATGATGTCTTAATTAATAATGGTGGACATTATATCATAATTTTATATGGCAGAAAGTTATAGAAACAAAATGGCGGATGTGACATCATAAATACAAAATGGCATGTGGGATGGATGTCAAGATCATGACCTCTGATGGAGCTTCTGAGGAAATTGTCCCACTCTGAGTAAATTGGCCCCTCACTAAGGAAAATTGCCACGCTCCGAGGAAACTGGCCCCTTGCTGAGAAAAATGTCTGATCCGGAATATTTGAAAAAATCTGGCGGTAAAGTTTTCCTGAAACCTGAAAATTTGAGTCATTTTTTTGAACTTTGGGTCAATTTGGAAAATGTTGAAGGTCATAGTCAAGGTCAAGGTCATCCAAAATGGCCGCCAGAACGTCACAATTCAAGATGGCGGTCGGCACCAAGCACCACACCCTGAATCCTGTTCCTGGATAAGCAATTCTACACTACTGATACAAAACCGTGCATGGAGGAGGAAGAGATGAAAAGCTAGGTCACCGATGCGCCAAAGAGGTCGGAGATCGAAGTCTTCATATCTTATGGCACTCGATGTACAGTAAACATACCTTGTAATAAATTATTATAAAATAATTATATAATGCTTGTGAATATATCTTGTGTTCAAACCTCTGATAAAATGAATGAAACTACTCTCGCAGATAACGAATAAAGCTTCCTATTTTAAACGAGTTTTTAATAACAGTACTTCAAGTACCTTGTGGACTCGATTTCCGAAAATACGCTTGTATAAAAACTGTTCAAGTATAGTGTAGATGATTATTTATTAGTTGCTATGTATCTGAGGCCTCCTGCAATGCAATGGGGTATAAAATAATGGTGTTCCCAAAATACACGTATTGGTCAAGTACGCATAATATGTTACGTCTCAAAGTACTTCCATGAATATAGCGGTTTCAAAACACTCGCTATACCACTATGAGTGGTGCAGGCGTTGTAATAGAACCATCTTATCTCACTACGCCTCATTAGCGTGACATTTCAGCAGTCACGATCATGAAACAAAGCAAAATCCTACAAAAGTCGAAAATTGTGCAGTCCTTAGCAAAAAAAAAATATATTCCAGGTATTATAGATTCCCCGACTGAAAATTGAAATACAGACCAGCACACACGATAGACATCTGACTTACTCAACAAAAATCTTAATACTTAAAATTTAAAAATATGTCTATGACGTCCCAATCTCTTGTCTATTGTTCTACGTGCGCCAATCGATAACTTCCTTTCTATATTATGAGAACAACAAATAAAAAATATAAATTTAAACCCAATTCACGTAGACAAATAGTTGAAAAAGATGAGTTGAGATGGGCTTGGTATTTCAGCGATTACTCTTCGGTTTAGGTGTTCTTACTGACACCGTGAAATTCTTTATAACATTAAACTTTCTTTATATGTGCTGTTAGTTATAGTGCTTACTCTGAATCTTTTAAAAGCTGCAAGATTCACTGAAAAAAATTAATAAAATTGATTATGTATATATATTTTTAATTTACTGAACTACTTTTATTTTATGCTATCAACCTTTAAGAATGTAATTCAATTTACTGGGATTCTTAGATAAGTTTTGTTTATAAAATTTACCGAATCCGCAAACATGGCCTTTTTTATTTTTTTCTGCTACGTACATCGCATCTTGAAGCAAAGCTATTTCTGCACACCAGTTTTACGCGAGCAACCACAATCCTGAAACATATTATTGAACCCCTCCCCCCCCCCCCCCCAAAAAAAAAATCTAAAAAAAAATTCACTTGGTCGAAGATTGTTTGGCTGGCTCAGCGCATAATGCATTTATTAGAAAACAGTGACTCAAACTCCCGGGATGGCCGGGGAAAAAGGACAATCGGGTCATCGTATCTTGTAGTGAAACAGATATATATACACATACACACGCTCCTGTAATATATAATATATATACCTACATATATACACATATTTTCTGGAGAAAGAATAGTTGCCAATATAACTTTATAATATTTGAATGCGCGTTTTATTTGAAACAATGTTAATATAAATAATATATACCTTACTCGGATATTTTCACCTCCGTACCACAAAAAAAAAACTTTAGGTTTTGCCTTTGTATTCTTTAATATTTCTTCAAAAATTCGTGGTTCCGTTTAGACAGAGTTTTTGCAGGTATATGTTTAAGATGCTTATTAATAATTTAAAAACAATCCAAACATCGTAATCCCGGTATAGAAATCTGCTTCACGCCATTAGTAGGTTTGTCACCAATAAGAAAGATTTTACTAAATAAGTCTGGTAATCAAAAAAAATATAAAAACAATAAGTGTACCTTTTACACTATCAATACAAGGTAAATTTTAACGTTCTTTTGGAATAGTTACGATTTGGATTTCTGCTATTCATATTTTAAACACACAAGGGGTGTCTTATTAAGTAAGTACTGTTTTGAATTTCGACCGCTGCAGCGCTGCGGGGGGTATTCCGCTCACGCGAGCTGTGCATCTACATCTGTTGGCAATCTGTAGGCGCCATTATGAAAACATTCGACTGTGTTTACGTTTTATTGTGAGTTGATTGAGAATTGATGAGAATGTTGATTCAGAATCCCGCTGACAGTGAAATACGCGCTGTGTTAGTTTTATTAGTGCCAAAGGCGTGAAAGCAGCTGGAATTCATCTTCAGATCAGTGAAGTGAGTGGAGAAAAAAATTATGACCGATGGAATGTTACTTTAACGGGTAAGAGCTTAGTCTACATATAAAGATGGCCGCACGAATGTTCATGTGACGAACGAAGTGAGCGACCTTCTGTCATTACTGAAGATTTGGTGCAGAAACTTAACAGAAAAAGTGACAGAGAACAATTGATTGACGATTTGGTCGTTATATGAGTTTCCTCAAGTATTTAGTGGTGGTTAAATCAGGCGGCATACTTATGAGGTAATGAGATTCAAAATCTGGTTGTAAGATATGATAAGTTCCTTAATATTGGTGGAAATTATGTATAAAAGTAGAGTGAGGCACATGCTTTCATGTAAAAATATAATTGTTAAGTGAAGTCTGCTTTTATTTATTTAGTTACTTATAAAAATACACGTTAGTTTATATCATCAACGAGTTCATTCTGTGATTTTGACATTGTGAAAGCGCGTTGCTAATATTTTTTTGACTCTCTGAATGGAAAACCAAATAAATTAAGGCAAAGCGTAAATAAAAATATTTTAAGCAATTTCAAATTTTCTTAAAATTTACTCGGTTTTACGCTACAATAGTTGACTTTAATTGAAAAAAAAATTAACAGAACAGTAAAATGCACGAGCTTTCTTGATTTGGGACATTTTTTTAATGAGGTGGCGGGATTATTAACTTCGTTTTTACTTCGCAAAAAGGGGTTAGCGCCGAGCGGCCTTAATTATCTTCATTTCGCAAGGAGCTGCCCGAATTAGCAGACTGTCCCTGCCTCGTTGCTAGGAGATGAAGCCAAGCGAGATAATCCATACTGAATGGTCGGCTGCTCGTTTGTAACTAAGAAAATATCACACAGAATGTCCGCTCTCGTGAATTGGATGTGCTGAGTAGGAAAAACATGCATGGGCTACTCTTTTCTGAAGACTTTAAATAAAAAAGTAACAAAATGTTTAAACCTAAACATTAATCAAAAATATCTGAGCGTAGATTCATTTTAATCGCCACTTACCAAAATCACAAATATGACTGCATAATATCGTAATCATTTACACTTTAATAACCAGATAATTAAAATGGAAACATGCTTACTGCCTGAAACCAACTTCAAACATGATTGATTTAAAATTTGAATCTAAAACCATATTAGGCCTATACTTTTTGAAATTTTTTTACGGAAGTGTGCTTCCGTCCTTTCACGATTTTTAAAATTTTAAGTTCAATACAAAGTCACAGGATCTCAATTACATTCAGTTTTAAAAATTACTCTAAAATGTAATTACATTTATTTCGATCAATCTTTAATACTGACTTCATACGATTATGACGCTACATATTTCAGACGAGGTACCCTAACTGGGAATAAACTTAGGAAACACATTTTAATTAACAAATAAATGAATAATTGTATAACCAAGTTCATGAATGATATATAAAACGAGTCATGTAAAAATATAATCCAATAATGTGTATTATGATTATATGCAAAAACTTTGGTATACCGAAACTTGAAATTAGAGCCATATACGTAAGACGTTTTTATTCCATCTGTTAGTGAAAGCTGTCCCTTCTATTAGATTGTTTAAAATGTTATACCATAATCAAAAGCCTACTATTAGACAGAAGAAAAAAATCAATTTAATTATTTTTTACACCATATCCAGATTTTGACAAATCATTAGTTCAGAAAAGTATAGTAAAAAACCTTTTTTTGCTTAACCATGGGCGCAAACGTAAAGTTGTTATAATCCAATAATATGGTACTTTTTTATTATTTCAAGTATTATACTAAGTAATTTATTACCAACCATTGTGAAGTTCTAATGAAATTGTACCTACACGGTTAAAAATCTTCACCTCAAATTTACGAAGAACGCTGGTTAAAAATAATCCAGGTACCTTCGTTAATTTGCCGTTATCTTCGTAAATGTACAGGTACTTAAATTATTATGAACATGAATCAAAATAATATTCTTGGTGTGTTTTCAAAACATTCAAAAACATTTGAGGACTACTGCAATAAAAAGGACTCTTTATCTTCCACGTGCTTTTTTACTTTAGAAGTAGAGTTTGGAAGTAGAAATACGGTGTAGTTTCTACCGAGATCAAGTTATCTGGAATAACGAAGAACTCTTGTCTCACTAATGTGAATTATTCGTTATACAGTTTATAAATATATTGAAATTTCTAACAGTGTATTTATAGTAGGTCTAATAGTATACCAGGCTTCCAAGATTAGCCGCGTGACTTTTGTTTCAGGAACCGATGTTTATCCACACTTTCCTGTGTAGTCGTTTTCAATAAATCGATAGTCAGCTGAAATTATGCAGTCAAAAATTGCTGTTCCTTAGAATACTCGGAGAAACAAACACAGAAAAATTGCATTAAATCTCATAAAATTATAATAAAACTATACGATACTTTTCATTAAAAGGTACTGTATTTTTTTTTTTTCATTTAAGTTGACAAAATCCCGATTCTCCTAAATTTTCTTCCACAAACTTCCTGAAACAAATTAATTTACTTTTGAATCCAACTTGTGCAATGAAATTCGTAGCACAACAGCGGTAAGCTTACGAATTGTTCCGCGACAAAAAATAAAACAAATCATGTACGTTGACTTTATTATTGCAAAAAGAAATTTTCAGGAAGTGCCAAGGACGTCTGTAACAAATCAGCATTATTGTCTATTAGTATCGGTTACTTTTTGTTTAGACATAGTTTCAAACATTTGCTTGTTTTTTTAACTTAGATATTTCACAGTATCAAAGCTGAAATAACAAAACTATTCAATTTAAAATAAACAAACACTAACATAGGAAGAAAATTAAAATCCCCGAATAAAATTTTCAAAATGGAAGAATGTTTTTAATAGTACACTACAACTAACAATATTTATTATTTGTTATGGTTTACTTAATAATTTTCAATTAAAATAACTTTTCAGCATGCGCGCCAAATAAAAAAACTAAATAAAGTTAATTTAGCTCATGCAAAGGAACTTTAAAGTAGTGTTGATTCTTGTCAACAGATGACAACACATGTTGCTTACAAATAAATATGATTTAGTTCTTTTATGTGGCGCACAACATTAAGTAACATTACTGAAAATGTTTTAATTTTTTTTGGTCGCTTTAAAAAAAATGAAATGTAATGAACAAAAATTGATGCTCAATTTTGGCAGTTGGTGACTTATTGCGCGCACGTTTCGTCACTGACGGAATGTTCCACCTCCCATGAAATGGCTCCATTAGTAAGATAAACACTTGGTAACCCACGCCCCCACCACAGTTGGCTAAATCTGCAGCACAATATCAAGTTGCCACAGAGTAGAAGACAAAGGGATACAATTCGTGTGTGTATGTATGTATGTGATGATTCCAGTTATCAACCAGACCTACTAATAATGAAATTGGTGATTTTTTTTTAATTCCTCGCATCTGAAACATTTAGACAGCTGCCAGTCTTAAACTTTATATTACTAGAGTGTCGATTATTTTGAGGTTTCACTTCATTCCAGGATAGACTCAACTTACCCACGTGTAATAAGCCTTTTTAATATTTTTCCCTAACCTAACTAAAACTAAATGTATTTATTTGTCATGGGTCTGGGTTACGGAGGACTCATCTAAGTGCGTCTCAGGCCAAAGCCTATATGCACAATCAACCCGGGTTTCAGTAATTCATAACCTGTTTGTGTGAAAGGTTATTTGATAACACCAACCATTATCTTAAGTGGTGGAAAATATATGGGGGTCGAAATTCATAAACAAATTTGTTACTCCATTAGTATCCACAATATAAAAGTTATTCTGAGCCTTCTCATTATTATCTTAAAAATTTTTTATTAAAAAGTTTTTGATACTACCAACTGCTACTGCTAGTGTTGATATTTATTCAAACTGACTTGGGCCTTTCTTCGTTCAAACGTACAGAAATACGAACTTCGAAATCTACCTGTGCTTGAAGTACGAGCCGAAAGTGATAGTTTCATTTGGAGTAGATGAATGCATGTCATATAACATTTAAGCCAATTATGAAAGTTAGCATATGACGGTATAAAGTTTTCAAGCATACTGGGATGCAATCGAATCAGCAAATATTGTGTGGACGTATTGAAAAGCTGCGGATATTTAGATGTGAATATCGACATGATGTGGGCTTATCTCAGAAATTAAATCTCTTCATCCCAATTTCACAAACTTTAGAAAATACATTATTTTTTTTTTTAAATCATTAAGAGGAATTCTTAGATGTATTAATTTTTTCATGATGTGACATCACACTGGTCCAAAATCACGTTATCGCGAGCAGTTACAGTTATAGGATATCCAGTAAAATATACAAACCAGGTCTTTCATATTTTTCATGTTTAAATTTAAAAAACGGGTAAATTTTTTTCTATAAAAACAGCTAATACAAAGTTTTGCGCTCATACACAACACTGCCGTAACCACAATGTACTTAGGGATTCTTTACTGTCGTGAAAAATTGTTTACAATATAAAAAATTATCCGTGAACCTATGCATAAAGTGATGTTTCTTACATAAAACTTCAAAACACCATCACTAAAGGAAACCAGCCTCACACAATATTGCAAAAAACAAAAACTCAAACCAAATACCACATTTATGATACAGTTAATGAGTTAGTGATACATAATTTAGCCTTTACCATGATTTTTCCTTGAACTAATATTACCTGACATTATCAGGCTTAACTCGTTTTCCTCGAAGCTGGGCACCCTGATTTAACTGTACCTAAGTGTATTTTATGATTTCTTCTAGAAAGATAAAACTGCTGTAAATACGATCACAGGAAATTGTCTGCAAAAGTTTAAGAAAACGATTATTGTTTCTTTTCTGTTAAAAATAGTCGGTTGGTATAGCTTAAAAGCAATATTTTCGACGTGCATCAGCGACTACTTTCGGAGTTTCCATGTGCACAGCTTGCACATAAAAGTCTCGGTCCACAAAAAGAACTGCAGGAATAACATATATACAGAGGCGAGTAATAAACAAAACTTAATGGCTCAAGAAGAAAGATTAAACTTCTCCAACTTTCTTCTATTCGATTTATTATTATTTGTACTTTTAGAAAAAAAAACAGCGTGTTACAGACATATTTCTATTTTAAAAAAAAATGTTTATGTACTGTTTTATAAGGCTAATAAAATATTAATTTTAACTAATTGAATTCTCTAAGCGACAATATTGACCGCTATTTATTGTTTTTTTATTATTTTTTTGACTTGTTTTATTTGGTAAATTAAAGCTTTAATATAGGCTATGGATATTTGAATTTTAGAGTAAGATTTAATTGTTACACAATGTTTTATTTCAACTTTACTTTAAGTAATGCATACATAATATTAATATGTTCTTATGGGTTTCATATTTCTGTACGTGTTAAATTTTAATATGCTAAATTGATTTAAGTGAGTTTTAACCAATTTTTTGTATCTATTTATTAAACTCTAGTTAGTAGGTCTTTAGAAGAAAATAAAAAAAATAACTAAAAATTTAATACGGTGAATTTTGTGTTTAATGAGATGAAGTCAGCAGAATTGATACACTTTCTAAGGAAAATAAACAATGTGCCAAAGAAGAAGAAAACTAATAGGCGAACATAATTAAAAAAATAGTTTAAGTTTATGAAGAAGAGTCAGACGTGGTGTTAAGCATGTTAGCACACTCCAGTGAATCGAACCCTCTAAACCGAGAGTCGGCCAGCTCAGCATTTACGCCTGTGTGGACGAGACTGCAAAATGCTGTTTGCCAATATGTATTGGTTTCCTTATCACATAACACATTCATGTATAATGATTATCCACTCTCAATGTGAGTGAGTCTTTCGGTACTCGCCTATTCATTAACGATCTCTCTATAATGGTTGAATGGTCACCACTTAGATATAAAATCCTACACTTAACTAACAGAGTAATCAATCACAGAGACGCTTGTAATTTTAGATCCTTGTTCGGAAGACCAAAACTTGTAAGAAGCGGGAGGACATAAACTTTTATCGCTTTAACTCATCCACACGTTCCTCTTCCTTTCCCATTCCCGTTTATTGGCTCCTTCTAAACGCAAACTTCGTAACTTTCTAACCAGGTTACGCTACCCAAAACGACTTCATTTCGCGGAAAACACTTTTTTTTTTTTGCTGGGATCGCGTGGTAAGTTGCTTATTCGTAGTTTGTAGAGTCATCATAGAAGCCTAAAGGAGAATATTATGAAACGAAACTGTTTTATCATCCTGGAAAAAAAAACATTGGTTCGGGCTTACTACTTCATAAACCCTCTTAATTTTGTTCTACAAAATAATAAATAATAAGAAAAGTGAAGTATTATTAAGTTTGTAACACGTTTGCTTGTGTATCTTTTCGAACCTAAACCTAATTACAATTACAAAGAATATATTTTAAACGTACGTCATTGTTTTATCGGACGTACTCTTAATAAAAAAAGGCCAAGATTTAAATCTCTGTATGGGAAAAAAATAGTTGTTGATTTCAGACAAATTGGATAAACTGAGCTTAAAATTAGCAGAATCCTGATTGGCATCAGGTCGCTCGCACGGACCAATTACAGCTCAATTGTATTTGACCTTATATAAACGCTTTGTCAGAAGTCAGGGACTTCAACGTTCAAGCACTCTCGTACTAAGAAATTCCAATGGGGAGGGTCTCCATCCTGTTGCCAAATAAAGTTTGTTACGAAGCATTGAACTGGGCTGGGAGAACATATAACGAGGTTGAAGTAACTAACTCTTCCATTTATTACAGCCAATATAATAAATATAGAGAAAGAGCTCATAGGTCCCACAGATAATGATTTTAAAAATGATTCAGAGGCCTTCGACCAATATGAAGCAATCGTTAGTCAGCCGCAAACTGTAACACATCAGATAGGCATAAAATTTCAAGTGGACTTAGTCACACATATGTATGCACTAGGTGCCACTTAAACACTTTGGTACTCAGAAACAATTACAATAAAATGAGGGCGAGTAATCAACAGGAATAACCAATCTTTCAATATTTACAAAAGCTTAAGATGAAATAATAGCCTCAAATATTAATACTATAAGAACATTTAACTTCAAAATTCAGTATAAATTGTGGCATAAAATATTACTATATTCAACAAATACAACGAATCTAAAAAGTTTACTTCAAAGAAAAACTAAAATCGTTTACAATCAGTTTGCCTCTAAGACATTCAAAATACAGAAATAATTAACATTCGAAAGTACTAAACAATCGGAAGATGACTGGTGATAAAAATTTAACTCTGGAAATAATTATCCCAACTGCGAAAACCGCACCTGATTTTGGTGCTTAACACAACGAGGATTACTCGCCTTATTTTCTGTGGAAGTGTCCACCAGACGATGCCCACAAGAACTCTCTCCGAGAAAGGCAGTCGTGATGCACAGCGAGTAGAACAGGTGTTGCTTCTCTTCACCACTGCGAACTCTTCGGTGGGTGCCAGCTCGTCACCAGGTCAGGCAGCCAATACACTTCCTGCACAGCTCGCAACTATAGCTCCCAAAGTGCTCCAAGCAGTTCGAACTCGGAGCAGGAGTGATTCGTCGACAAAGTTCGAGTGGAGTCTTGCCAAGCCGTGACGAGACAATCATACAACTGGTAATTGGGCCGAAAACTTCAAAGTGCGCTACGTGGTTTACGTAAGTTACTGTAAACCCAAACGTAAACTTCATCCAAACTCCATGGGACTTAAGTGTATTATAGTACAGAGTTGTCACGACTAAAATTTGACTAGTAGTGTTCCCTACGTCTTCGTAAAGTAAGCCCCTTACGTCTCATACGTATCCACTTAATATACTAGTGATATCTCTACACCAAGCTCAGACAGTAAAGAAGACATGTCCAGGTTTCAATTAGTCGCACCCTCGTAATCAACAGGAACATTGCCAACACTCACGCTTTACGTCAGTCATTCCTGTAGAACAGCGACGGCAGTCTTCTCTTCGGGTGTTCGTCGGCGGTCGTCGGCTTGCAGACTCTGCTTCCACTTCTGCTGCTGAGTTTCAGGGCCAGCGGTTTATATACCCGAAATCCAGGCTTCGAACCACCAGGAAGAACATTCTGCAACCTTCTATTGTGGAGTAGATATTTGGCCTTCGGCTCTCGCGATCCAGTAACTATTATTTATTACTGGGACATTTTTTTTTGCTGGAAGACCATTTTTCTAGCAGTTTTTTTTTTTTTTTTTTTTAAGTGATGCATCACCGGTGGCTAACATTCCAGGGGTCACGCTTAAAAATAAACGCTTCATTCTTCTCCCAGTACAGACCAACCAAACAGTCGAAATACAAACAATAGGGAGTGGGGGAGAGATCATAACAAGTTTACAGGTTCACCCTTTACTAACTGGGGAAATATCAATTCTTTCACGCTGCATGCGAGTAAACAACGAAGCAGTATTCGAGCATGCGCTTATCTGAAACTTTTTGAGTTACTTTTTATAATTGTGACTTTGAAGCAACACGCTGCAACTCTTGCAGTTGATACTATTAAATTTTATAAACGGGACATTCTTTTATGGACAGACTGTATAATGGGTGTAAAAAGGGGTGCAAGTCATCGTAATCATCATCAATTGAGCGACGTTTTACACTCATGACATTAAACTAAGTGAATATCTGTTGAAAATATTTGTAGTAGAACAACAAATGCAAGGAAAGTATGGAGTTAAACTTTTAAGAAGTATCACTTTAAAAATTAATGACAAAAAAATATAGTGGAACCATAAGACCTCTTGGTTTCAACAGTTTTAAGAATATAACTATTTTTTTCGTTTAATCCAAAAATTTTCTTCTTAAAGCATATTTTATAATTTAATAGATTACCTTAAGATAATAGTGGTTAGCTGCTACAAATAGTTTCTCTTGTAAAGGAATTAGCGTTTAGTATTGAATTGGTTCTTGGAATAGTAAAGTCAATTGCCCTATATCGTGGCCCTTGAAATTTCTTGTGTTATCTAATGTTGTACTAAGGCAATTTTTCAGAATTAACGATATAAAATTGCTTTGGCTTAAAACCTGTTGAAAATAATATCGAGTCTTTCCGGTTCCTATTTTTCTCTCTTGAGAGAAGGTATATTATTATTTGTTATATTTCTTTTTTTGGGGTTCCTTGCTTGTTTATATTGTTTAGTCACTGCTATCTTCTAGATTTTACCTTCTCAAATTATCAGAAGCAGAACTGGAATGATCCAGTTACGTTGACACAGTCACCCCAACCCAAAATTATTTAGCAGAAACTATAATCTATCAAAGCGGCAAATATGTCACAGTCGCATTTTTTCCCCTTTGTGTAAAACCTTCTGTGTCTTTGTGTTTCAGAAGTTTGTGGAAAAGCATGTGAAAAATAGCTCCACTGCCAAAATTTGCCGCTAGGAAATCTCATTTTTTCCCTCTTTTGCCAAGTTCGGCCTCAGCTGAACAAACTTCTCAAACTTCCGAGTGTGAAAACAGCGAACTCGGCAGCCAACTTGGAAGTTCCAACAACAGATCCCTCATAAAACGTTTTTGAAAAGTTTGTTCGGAGTGAGTGTTGTATTCCGGGCTGCTGCTAAAGCCAACCTGTTTGTTCTAACGAACAGTCATTTTCTCTGAAACCTCGTTCTAAGCACGATATTTGCGGGGATAATATATCCGTACAAATAGTGGGATTCCCTGGACACATTACTAGAGCCACGAATATATAGTGGATTGGTCTGGTAGCAAAATAGACTTGAAACACATATATAATCTGTTTCACGTTGATGATTGGAGTACAGTGCTCTTCATGCCCTTGAGCCAGTTTGAAACAAGGTGAAGTCCTTACCCGATCACGTGATATATCAAATCATATACTGTCCTTAAAAGGATTGATTATTTATATATATAATCAAGCCTTTTAAGAAGGACAGTATTATATATATGTTTTGAATCTAGCCTGTAATCAAATAAATCTGCGGGATGATTGCGGTTTTGCTTATTTATAACTTCTTTCACTCATATTTCTTTTGTTTATTTTTAAAACATTGTTTTATTGTTCCTGGTGTGCATCTGCTGAACATTGGACATGTTAATTCGATCCACTCGCTAGCTTAGGGACCAGGAAATGTCACGAAATTATTTCTGTAGTAATATTGACTTTGAACACCTCCACTTTCTTGATTCGAGACTGGACATAATATGACAAGACAGCTGCAGAGACTACGAATCTCCCACGTTCCAGTGTGACCAACAAAAGTCTTGTCACTATAAAGTCAGCTGATGAAAAAGGAAATTATTATTATTTTTTTTTTAATTTCGTTCTATTAAAAGAAGAAAGATTGCTAAGTTTAAAAAATAAAACTTGAACTTACTCAGAAGTGTTGATCATAAACTGTAAACAAATTAATATTAATAATATTAAAAACAAAAAATGTATTTTACAAAATAAAGTGCCGTGAAGGAATCAAGACGAACAAAATTAATTTTACGACTTAATATGCCTTCTGTTATAAATCTAAGCCTTATAGAATGTGTACAGTCACACATGCATGAAATTCGACTCGTTAAGTGAGGCATTACAATTTAATATTAAAGATGCGAGACAACTCCTAACCAACCAGTGCACGATGAGTAATCACCCTATTCGTTATCTATCCATTGTCCGGTCGTCTCTCGCTCGTGGGAGGATAAGGAGATAGTATGTGTGTGTGTGTGTGTGTGTGTGTGTGTGTGGGGTGGGGGAAAAGGGGTGGGGGGGAGAGGGGGTTTAGTCGTTCCACGCACACCCCTACCGGTCGTAACGGGTCGTAAATAATCGCGCGGCGGTCGTTCTGAGCCATACGGAGTGGCGTGTTTACGTTTTGGACACGAGATTGATGGGAGCGTTGCCCCTTTTCCCACTTCACCCCTTCCCTTTTCGGCGCAAATGAAATCCGCGGGCTGTCGCGTTGCGGCCGAAGCTGGGCTTTGGTGTTGGTGGGGGGGGGGGGGGAGGTAGGTGGCCCCTCTGGTAACACCGCTGAAGACATCCCTTACCACACCCCTTGGACGTTGCGATGGTCCGGCGGTGATATCAATCACGCACGTGAAGGGGGGAGAGAGAGGGGAGGATGCCCCTCCCACAGGAGCTATGCCACGGGTGTCGTGTCGTGATAGATTGCTGCTGCTGAGGCAAGCAGAGTTGAACGACTCCCGTCGTCCCTAGGACCCACCAGTGGCTTCTCCCGCGGACGAGTAGGAATTATGCCGCCAGCTGGCACCAGCTTGGATGCCAGGATGAAACAAGAGTCGCGTGGAACGGAATTGTGTAACCACGGTGCTGTCATCTGAGGTGGATGGCGCGAAAGAAAGTTTACAAAGCCAAAGGGAAATTTCATGGTATTGTTGCCAATACAATGCGGCAAGAACTACTGGGTTCGTAAGGGACAGTATACAACAATTAGTCTTAGAATTATCATTGAAACATTAACGCTTTCCACTGACGCTTAGCTCAACAATTGCTCGCTCTTCTGTCCGCCTCTGTCCGCTTTTTTCGCACACTCATCCACACCGCGCCGCAGCACAGTCCTCGACTATCGCTCGTTGCACCCGACTGGCTCGCCGGGCCTTCTCGCAGGTATCGACTCCCGATAGGTCCGGTTCGCCCACCAAGGGCCACTTGCCATATTCACCTCTCGCTGTTCGCACGGGCATCGCCAGTATCATTCCCCGAGGGGGAGACTCTCTCACCTATTCACATAACTCTCCTAACCCTCGGAACTCCCGTGTAGGTCGGGGTCGTCGCTTATATACCCGTGGCGTCCTTCTCGAAGGGACGAGAGTGGCTGTGAAGTGTCGCGTCATCCCGGGCCGACCCGACCCCCGAAACACCCAGAACAGCGACGCTTATTCACTCCACATCTCGCGGCGGCTTCTGTAAGCCCGGAATTCCCAGGCCGCTAAAGGTGACAATAGCTCGAGGCGGGACGGTGCGCGGGGAGCGGAGGGAGGTGGGTAGCGAGGACCCTTGTATTCCGGCAAGGCACGCGTGGCATGCCTTACGTCAATGGACGGCGCATGACGTCAGTGGCCGTGCCTGCCCCCCAGCCCGCTCCGAAACTGGCGCGCATCGCGGTCTGGTCTCTCGCGTTCGTAGCACTATTAACTTGAATTTTATCAATATAGGCAGTACTTTAATAAAATTCCTTGTCTGTTCAACTTGACAACCTATTTTAAGTGACAATTTTTCATAGCATTAAGATATGTGTTTGTAGAAATCTTTTGCATTATTATTGCCTGTCGATGATCCTTTTTTTAAAACGTTTTTGTGAATTATTCAAAAAATAGCTTAATTGATTGCATAAATTAATTTTTTAGGTTAAAATTCATTGCTACTGGTACATTACAATTATTTCTTATCTCAGATAAATAAATTGAAGTTTAATTACATATCAAAATGATACACAGTCTCAACCATCAGTATTATTAAGAACCTCTACTAGATGTATCTTAGTTATAATTTAAAACTCTGGGTACATATGAAGGACATGTAGAGGAAGCTTAATTGTTAGTGAACATATGGGCTAAAATACTTCCGTTTAACGCTAGAACAGTTACAGTGTTCAATGAGATACTTTGAATTCATGTTATGTGTAATTACATGCCGGATTGAACATGATTAACCATACAAACAAATCGTGTGTTGTGAACCGTGCATACGTTCAACAGTATGGCATTTCACGTAACTGGTATCCAATGTGTCCGACTGCACACGGTAATGTTTTTTTTTGTACAGTACCATTTCCGAACATATGTCAGTTCTGTCTCCTCTAAGCTTGTTACATTACAACCCACATTTTTTACGTATATTTTAAATACATCCTTATAAAATCTCATGGTGGCTAAGGATACGTACGTAGGTATTTTTCCATTTTTTTTCAATAGCCGTGAATTTAACAGTGGTGGCGAGTAAGAAAACAGTTTAATAACCTCAGATAGGAATTTATAAATGTTTAAGTTACTGGCAGACTAATAAAAATAAATGTGTTGTAGTATTTTATATCACTAGTATCTACTGGAATGTCTCAAAATAGATCCTGCTAGTTTATATTTCTGCGGAAATCATGGATATGAATAACATTTTTAGTTGTAATTTAAATTTAATTTTAATTTGTAACGGCCCACATATCCAACTAAAAAAATTAGATTTTCATGCGCAAAAAAATAAAAAATAAAACGTTTTGTTTAATTTTGCCTTATATATTTTCCGTCTGTAAAAATAAAAATAAAATGTTCATTGTTTTGCAACACAATTGATTTCTATGCATACTATAAAGGGCTATCGATTTGATTCAGTTATCATATTCACTTGCAGTGAATTACGTTCTTTTTCTGCACACATGGCTGAAAATTTCCGTTGTACTTTGAGAATTTATAAACGTGTTACTGGATGACGAAATTTACCACAACTTGCACAGCGAGTGAGATGAATAACAATATCCAACGAATCTATTAGTGTACATAAATACCTTGCTCTTTATAAGTGCTATTGATAATAATTATTAATAGGTATAATAAGAATTTTTTTAGCAATTTTCCTTTCATTTAAAAAACTTTATGAAAATATGCATTGAAAAAAATGTATTACACTTTTTCACATCATCATTAGAATTTAAATCTCTTTATCGTTTTGTACCTTGATGTTGTTAATGTTTCGGAGTTTCGTGTTAATTAACATAACATGCATTCCAGAGTAGAAAAATATACACAGCCTGTGTGTATTTAAAATTTGTATGCAGAATAGTTCATGGCCGTTTGTTTACGTAACAAAATTAATCACAGATCTTCTTAGAGATTTCGGCGTGTAATTGGCGTGTAATTGGCGTGTAATCGGCGTTTATTGTTTGTAATTTTTTACGTGTAGATAAGTTTCAATAAATACGGAGGTGATGGACAGTTGCACTACAATATGAAATATTCAGGAACCTCCGTTTTAGGTCATGTTAAACAGGTGGAATGTGGGTGTGTAGAGGTTTGGATGTTCAGCAAGAGCCTGGGGAGATATGTGGATGCGACTGGCTGCTAACATGAATCTTGCAGCTGAGGAAAATGACGGACCCACCAAATAATTCAGAACCTAATCCCGCCTCAGATCACGAAAACACGTGCAAAGATTACTTCGAGTGTTCAAGGTCGTAACTTCTGGTTGAAGCTATAATTTCTCTTGCTGCTACGGCCCTGAGAAGTACGCAATAATTTTGGATAAAAAAAATATCGCAATATGTATTATTTGCAATGCTCACGATTTAGAACATGTTATTTTTTAAATCATACTGCGCTTAGGAGACAAGTGGCTATAAAAACTTAAAGTTTCTTTAAAGAAATGTTTTCCTTAATGTTAGCAATAGTATACTTTTACGTACGTGAAATTTATTATTTTCACGCTTTCTTTAAGTAATTATCAGTTTATACTAGAAAATTTAAAAAAAAATCCTTGGCTTTATATTTGGATTTTACTTTTCTTTATTAATATTGTATTTCCAATTAGAACTTTAATCAAACGGTTTTAAGTAGAAATTGTGCGGAATAATTAGAATATAATGCCTGAATTTGTTGTATAATTGTGACACTGCAAATGAGAATATATGTATACAACACTATACATTTTTTTACGAAATTGATAAACATATATATATATTATAATGTTCCTTTTATTTAAAAGTTGTCATAGGATCAAGAACTGAAACTACAGAGTGTAATTTAAAAAAGACTATCGACAATTCCATGATTAGAAGAAACCATCAATATAAGTTCGTGCTATACCCAGCTGACAATGAGTCAAGTGGTAATATAGTGCGTTTATTGTCTATTTTGAAGCGTGATTATCTTCGTTCGAATTGGCAGCACGTTGTTTTCGTTGCTTAAGATTATTTCATTTCAGACAGTCTTGTCTCATGTCTGACCGTCTCGGGCCTTTTCCCTTCCCCCTTTCTCATTCAACAACTGATTGCGTGTTCAATCAGCAGGCACTTACTTTGAAGGCCCGGGAAGAGATTTCCTTCTTATTATTGGTCTCCTCTGCAGAGCGCTACAGTATCATATATACTCCCGTTTACTCGCTTCCTATACGATTGTTTGCTGCACCCGCTGACTCGTCTGAAACGAGATGACATCTTCCAAGTCGGGAAACAATGTGAAGTAGTCCGCTGTGTGGTATTCTCTGCCTTTATTCCTTCGTTGTTCACTTTTTGCTGTCTCATATGCGATAAGTCACTGCTAATGACGTTTATTTATTTGAATGAGTTTATGAATGATAATAACAAATATATATTATTAGCTGAGCAGTGTAGCAAACTTGGTATAGCGATTCAAACAACAAAATTACAAAGCATTTTCTGTCTGTACAAGCTGTGTCCCTGAGTAGTGAACCCATGGCAGCAACACATATATATTTTTTTCAAAAAAAATTTGATAGTATATTTACTTTCCGTATAGACTATTTTGTTCATTTAATTTAAACAATATTTTTACGGCACCAGATACTGAGTCCCAACTTTCATAATGGAAATTTTAAGCACGTGCGAACAGTTTCCACCTTGACAGTAAATATCGTTCAATCTGATCGTAGAGATGCCAACGTAATAAAACTCGCATCTTGTAAACGAGACTTAACAAAGTTTTTAAGGCTTACCTCTTATGTGGCGAGGAGAACATCAAGCGTGATTAAAAGTTAAAAACTCCCTATTTATTGTAATTTATTTTTATAAATGGAACAGAAATATTCTTGTAAACTTACAGATATTTGTCCATTTGCATGAAAACAACTGTATCAATACAAAATAGTGTTCATAGTAATACTGGGTTCCGATCCTTATGCGGTAATTTATGCTTTGTGTTGTCCCAGTATCACCAATAGTTGAAGTTATTTGCAAACCGTTCCCTGAATATATTTCCAGTAATAAATTGGCATATAAATAAGCACGGAAACACAAAATAAAGTCAAATTCTAAGAATATTCTATTAACTTTTCCTTGGTTTAAATAAAATATAAATTAAAATATAGAATTATGCACCCATTTTCGTAAGAAATACTCAGTATTTTCTCGAGAAACGTATCTTATGCATGAAAAACAACCATAGCCATATGTTTTACAAAGTTAGGCAATATATTTCTTGTGGTAATACAAACTATTTCTTGGCAAAGTAATCTTCAGTAAAATAACGGAAAATTTTCATCTGTGGGGCTATTGAAGTACGATTAGCAGTAATACAGTAAAACAGTAATATAATCCTTTCTGTGTATATTTGTTTTTCTCTGACTCGGATTTTGTCAATGTGTATTTTACATTTCCAAGCTACGCACGTGACTTGTACCTACACATGAAGTGTTGGCGTCAGAAGACAGTTAGTGAAAAATGTAGCGAATCCTCCACAGAAGAGTAAGCACAGGAGTGTGGATTGTTTATTTTAACGAATCATATTCCAGCGAGGCTCATCTTCTCACTTAAGGTTGCAAGCATAACCCAGAATATTAAGAGCTACATAGGATACGACCAAGGATATTTCTCGAGTCGTGAAACAACTCGGTTTCAAAGGAAGAGCGTACCAAATGGTTACATTCAACCTGCATCTCGAGAAGCGTACCCAGTGGTATTTCCGCAAAAGGCGTACCAGGGCAGAAAACATTTTGCGTGGCTCAAGAAAGGGCGCGCATAATTAGGTTACAATATTAGATCTCACAGAAGTGTTCAAAGTGAAATTTTGCGCGTAGTTTCCTCAAAATTATTATGCTTTACGTTCAATTATTATTATTATTGTTTCCCACAGTGTTTTTTTTTGTGAAAGGAACAGAAATATTCATGTAAAATTACAGACATTTGTAGATTTACATGAAAACAACTGTATCACTACAAAATAGTGTTCCCAGTTATACTGGGTTCGGTTTCATACCCAGACATTAATGATTTGGGCTGTCCCAGTACCTACAATAGTTAACGTTATTTGTAAACCGTTCCCTGAATAGCTTCCCAGTATTAACTACGCACTTTAATAAACAGTACCTCGGTTTATTTTTGGGCTAAAACCATCCGTGCCGGATGGGTAAAATAATGGGTAAGTAAATAGCTCGACTCGCTTATCAACATTATTTAAAGAGACAGCGTTTTTATTGCGCTGGTGAACAATCATTTCATTTTCTGGAAAGCTTTGATCAGCATTTAGTGTAAAAACTGCACAAACCTCATATCACGCCGGTAGCTATATTAAACCTTCTGCGATCAGCTTGATCTGGAAGTCGAAATAAAATCTTTACGTATGGTGGGGGTAACCCTTGGGCAGAAGTTAACTGATTCATTTCGTCCTCTACTCCTCGCATCATTATATATCCCTGTACATAACGATTTTGCGCTCGAATGATGAACTCCAATAACTTCATCATTGAGGTAGTAATTCCAGAATTAACTGGATGGTTAACACTTTTATTAACGGCTTCATCAGGGTCTAAGAAGTATAGTTGCCCGTACAGTGGCCGTTCAAAGACCCTAACATCATTTTGCGTCAGGTGAGCTGTCATATTCATTTTATGATATACTTGTCCGCAAACAATAAAACTATAAATGTCATGGCTATTTATTGTTCTGTCATCTTCTACATTGAAGGATGCTAGAGCAAAAGATGCATTTATCTTTCTTATATTTTATGAAATACTTCCAATGCACCACAATGGATTCACAAAATTCCAAATAGTCCTAAGGCGTGATATTGCACAGCTGCAGTAACGACACATTTATGAGTCGGTAAATAAATATTAAGTTCTAAAGCCCTACGACGTCTTCCGTCTCGACGTCTTTGTTCTTCTAATCGGTATTCTCGTTGTTCGTCATTTTCAGTAGCTACACGTTGTGCCGCACGCTGCCGCAAATCTTGCAGACGTTGCTCTCGTTGTTCTTCATTTGCTTATTGTTGCTTAACAACGCCATCTACTGGAGTAGCTGTAGTGTTGTTGCGTCGTTAAAGCAGTTAGTTGCTCCCAATTAAAAAAAAAAAATTGTATTATTACTCACCAATAGATGTCAGGAAGAGTCATTTATGTTTAAGTTGGTTATCGATAAAGTTTATTATTGAAAACACGGATAAAACGACATTTTCTAAAAATGAATCCTAGCTAGATCGGTTTATCGCCCCGGAAACCCCCTGCTTACTAAATTTCATGAAAATCGTTGGAGCCGTTTCCGAGATTCAAATTATATATACACAATAATTATTGAAATCACGGATAAAACGACATTTTCTAAAAATGAATCCTAGCTAGATCGATTTATCGCCCCCGAAACCCCCTGCATACTAAATTTCATGGAAATCGTTGGAGCCGTTTCCGAGATTCAAATGATATATATATATATATATATATATATATATATATATATATAAACACACACAAGAATTGCTCGTTTAAAGATATAAGATAATAACACAGATAGATTACAACTATTAAAATTCAATGATATTTTCTATCATTTTAAAACATAGGTATGCTTAAAACATAAATTTTAATATAAAATTATGCGCCAATACTAGTAAGAAAAACTCAGTTTTATTTCGATAAACGTATTTCATATATGAAAAAATAACCACAACTAAGTGTTTTACAACTGTACAGCGTTACAAAAATATTTATTGTAGTATTACACACTATTTCCTGGCAACTGGTTTCCAATGAAATCTTTAGTAAAAGCTCAGAAAATGTTTTTCTGTGTACGGTCTAAAACACAAGCGTACTTATGTTTGTTGTGTTTTTAAGACTCGACGAATCTTTAAGATGGCATAGAACTCATGGGAGATTATAGAGTTTATAAAGATAAAATAACTAAAATAATGTTAATGTGAATGTCATACTTGAAGTAATTTATCTTAAAAATAACATGCCACGTGTCAGTAAATAATAAATATTACATATAAAGACTGCAAAACATTAATTTTACTTTGAAACAAGAATAAAAGTGATTTTAAAACTCATGTATGTAAACATATAAAAAAAATTGATGAAGATTTCAATCTAGCACCTAAATATACTATATTTATTTGAAAATAACACTATCTATAACTAAAATAATTTTGAGCTCACTGAGTGTAAAAATGGGATATTGATTTAAACATACAATTTTTTTTGGACGTCATTAGTACAGTTTCATTTTGACGAAGAAAATTGGAAGCCAAATTTCGTCCAACAATATCCCTCCGAATTTCGCTGTCGAAAATTCGACAGTTTGACAGGGCCACAAATATTTGAGTTGCTGCCTTGTTTTTTATTTGTTTGTTTTTGCCCTCTTCTTCCTTCGTCTTCCTCCACAAAACGTCTGTTTCGCCTTCAGTTCCCACGAGGAACGAGCACATGGTGAAAAAAAAGGGGGGAGGGGGGTGTTTTCGCATGGCTCGAGGTACATAACAGGCCTTCTGTTCCCCGACCAAAACAACCCCTCCTTCTTCCCACCCCTCACCTCCTTGCCATCGCTAGACTTCCTTCTATTACTGCGGGAGACCTCGATCCAGAGGAGCGCACGGGAATGCGGCAACATCCGCATCCACGTGAGGTTTTTTTTTTTTGGCTTTTGTTTCGACGACCCCCTGACCTGACCCGACCTGAATGGACATCGCTGGGACCCGCCCACCGAGGGGACGACAAACATCAGTAAAATAACACATCTCCGTGGAATAAATTTATTTTGAAGCGTGACATTTCTGACGAGTCCAAAGCAAACGATTTGCACTGAAAAAAAGTACGACCGAATTCACGAAAATATTTTTTTTTATTTTAATTTAAAACTTCTCATTAGTTGGAGATGTAATCTCCCTGTTACTACTAATACATCTCAGGTAAAAGTGTATCTAACAGTATCTTATAATTATTTTAATTTATTTGGGGGCACGGAAGACTGCCATATCGGAAGACTACCATAATGACAGTATTCCGCCTTTCCTCTTCGAAAAAGGCGGAAAAGTACCATAACGGAAATCTGCCATAAGTCCAAAGGAAGAGACGGAATTCTGCCATATTTTCTTACACCCTCCGTGGAATTAGTACAGCAGCATTGTCCTCGAAGTAGTGTATAGAATACTCTGTAGTTAGCGCTGTCAACCCTCTAAAGGTTTCTCAGGTTAACTTTAAAAAGTACAGATAGCGCTTCAGACGGTGATAGTTGCAATACCAAATCATATCCAGATCGCGGACGAGAAGAAAGAAATGTTTCCAAAAATGTTATATAGGTAGCACTGTATTCTTATTACGACGATTAAAAAAAATACATGTGGTACCTAGTATTCCATTCTGCCAAAATTTCTTATACATTCTACGGAATGAGGAAGACGGCCTTACTCGTAAAATTGTAATGTTACTAGCTTGATAGAATTTACATTTTTGCACATTGGAATAATTGAAGAAATTGTTGATCATTATTTAAAGCTATGTTTTCCAAGGACCACGCATGCGCGATGCGCGATGCGTGATGCGTCACTGCGTGACCACGCAGCACTTGAACCTGTGTGTTGAAACGGGGATGATTTCCAAGGCCGCGCAAGCGGGGGTTTCCCGCTCGCCACGGCTGCGTGTCGCGGATGGGCATCGCGCAGCAGTTGCCTGGCCCCCGACTTCAGCGTGATCACGCATGCGATTTATCATGGAGTCAAAGAGTTTTACTGCAGAACAGGACGAGAAATTGATTGATTTAGTAAGGGAGCATCGTGTGTTATATGATTTGCATCACTGCAAGTACAAAGACAGTATTGTTCGAGAAAATGTGTGGAAGGAAATTGCAGCTTCTTTAAACAAAGGTGGTAAGTAGAGATTTTAATATCTGTGTTAATAATAAAATAAATACTAAGGCTCATAAAACGTGGTCTTAAAAAAAGTTCTTACTGCATTAAAAAAAACAACTTACGGTTCTATATAGTTGTTACTTATTTAAAAATAGGCCAAGTTTAAAAAATATTTTATGCAGTGTTTAAACTAAACCAAAAATAATTTACGTCGGTGTGCACCAGGAAATGTGGAAATAAAATATGTTCCATTTTGAAGTAGTAGGTGAGCCTAGGGCAAGTTATCACAATAAATTGTTTTCTATCTTTTTTTAAGTTTGATAATATTATGTCTTATTCTTCTAAATGCACAACAAAAATTATGTTTTTTGAAGTTTATAATCATATGTTTTCCTATTTATAGTTACTTAATTTTATGTCAATACTAAGGATAATGGCACATTTGCTAATAAATTATCTATTTTGACATAATATTTACAAATTTTACACTCAAATACAAAAATACACAGCATTACTATAGCACAAAGAGAATTTTTTTTTTTTAAGAAAAGAATAACATTTGCATTTACCCTTTCTTCACGTGAAAAATACTTTTTAACTTGTTTTCCTCACATGATATAATTGCCAGCTTACTTGTCCTTCTTGGCTGCAAAAGTAATTTTTAAATTTGTCTCGTATGCTATACGCAAGATGAGTAGAATTACGTCCTTGTCTTGCCGTGGGTATCATATTTTCAGTAGGGAGACACACATTTCGGTCCTCTTCTTCACCCGGGCATGGAATTCTTGCAGATCTTAGATGATTATGTATTATGCATGATGCGATGACCAGAAGATCCACTGTGTCAGGCTTGATGGCGATGGCAGTGAAAAATACTCTAAAATATTGGCAAAGTATTCCAAAAGCGTTTTCACACGTACGTCTAGCTCTACAATGGCGATAATTATATATTGCTTTTTCTTCATCACATTTAGATTGTGCCCTTGGGTAAGGACGCATTACTGAGGAAGTCAGCTGAAAAGCTTCATCACCCAAAATAACGTGTGGCATTAGAGTGTCAGTTCCAGGAAGTATAGCTGGTTCAGGAAATCTGAATGTTCCTTCTGAAAGTCTTTGTCCTAAGACAGATTTAGCAAATATGCCTGCATCACCTTCTTTTCCATAGGAACCAACATCTATTGCTAAAAACTTGTAGTTGTCGTCTACAAGCGCAAGTAACACAACTGAGAAATAGTCTTTGTAATTATAAAACAGAGATCCAGAATGTTTAGGTTTGATTATTCGGATATGTTTTCCATCTATCGACCCACAGCAGTTGGGATAGTTCCATTTGCGATGAAAACCAATGGAAGAACGTTTTAAAACATCTTGGTCAGGTGATGGTATTGAAGAATTCAACATTTTTGAACAAATAGATTGCAATGTCTCTTTTATAATAATACTTACCCAGCTAGGGCATATTCTGAATTGAAACGCCAGTGAACGAAAACTCTCTCCCGTGGCCATAAACCTAAAAGAGAAAAAATATATGTAGTTATTTATTTTAACTGCTTCAGGCTATCTTGGCACCAAGTCGGTACCCAGAAAGTTCGAGGCCACTATTAACTTAGTGATCCCGTCACCTTAGACTAGAAGAGTAAATCTGTGAGATGTATATCTGTGTGTAAAAACATTAGCTATTTAAACATATTTTATTTTATTTTGGAGGCCTTTTTGGGGAATCGTAAAAACCCAATAAACCTAAGGACGTGAACAATACCAGTACCCTAACTCACGACTCTTATAGCACTTAGGTTGACGTTTTTTAATTTTTTGCTGCTCATAAAAACCTCACGAAATATGTTTAAGAAAAAGTTTGATCATTTATTTACACAGATTTTTGAATTTTACAGCAGAAGACTGCAAAACGAGATGGAGAACCATTCGCGACTCCTACAGAAAAAGCAACAAGAAACTGAAAACTGGGTCGAAGACAGGTTCACCGGCATTTTCAAAATCGAAATACAACACAGAAAGCCTGAAATTCCTTGATGAAACCTTCAAAGAAAGAGCGTAAGTACTCTTTACCTTATGTATTAAATAAAATTTGTATAAACAATATAATGATTGTTGAATGTTTATTAAAAATTATATATTCTTTATTGAAATTATTGGAGCTGTTGCAATTTTTTTGGTAGGTTTCAAATGAAATATATATTTATTAGTTGAAAGAACTTCTTATGAATTTATCAAAAAAAAGTTTGTGTAAACCCAAATACACCAGATCAAACTACTCACGCACGCGTGTGTGTCAACATAGCATAGCTGATGGCACTGTTGATTTAATTTTTTTTTTCAGATCAAAATCAAACATCAGCATAAATGAAATAATTGAAAATAATCAAGAAACACAAGAAATGGTGGATGACTGTCCCTCTGAAGAGTGCAACCAATTTCAAGAAGAAGAAAGCGCTCAAGAATCTACAAATTGGCCTAGCGAGCAAACAAGTTCTTCAGAATTGTTAAACAGCTCCATTAAAAAAAAAAAATTACAGTAAAAGAAAAAATGTTAGATGAAATAAGAAAAGGTCGTGAAGAAAGAGGGAAAATATTAAAAGATCTACTTGAAAACCGCGGCCAAGATCGTTCGCAACATCCGATAGACATATTCTTCCAGAGCATGTCTGAAACTGTTAAGCAATTCCCCCCACACCTCATTGCGGAAACTAGATTAAAAGTGTGCCAAGTTGTGTCTCAGATGGAACTGAGATCGTTGATGGAGCATCAGAACCAGACTAATCCTAATCACCAACAATGTTATCAACATGTGGATATTGGCAGCGGTTTTCCTGTCTCTGTCATAGATCCCACCCAAATTTGTGAATCTACTGGCAGTAATAGCTTGATTCATTCAACAGATAGCTGTAATTCTAGTGGTAACGATGCTAATGTGGAAGAAAGTGGCTTCGTGAGACTAATTTAGAAAATAACCAGTATTAGTTCTGTGAGTAGATGAATGCATAGTCAGAGACATTTTAGGAAATTCATCAGTACATGGACATTTAAATTTTTATTAAACCTATAATTTCAATATAATTAAGTAAATATTTTTATATTTTGTTTTCGTTTAAGTACTTTGTGTATATAAATATGAAACATTAAAAAGAAAAACATTACATTAAAGAGGCTTAGTTAAATTTGTTTACCTGAGAGTAAGACATAACTTCTGTTCAGCAGATATTGGCCTTTTGACTCTGTTGCACTGCGATCTCGTGATGTCTTCTTTAACAAAGCCTAATATTGTATCAAATATCTCAGTCGACACTCTGAAATATTCTCTAAATTTAGTTTCGTTATCAATTAAGTGACGTAATATCAACACACTATAACATCCCTCGTCTTCTCTCCTTCTAAATATATCGCTGTCATCTTCTAGGAAGCAGGAGAGCAATAAATCATCATCAGCATCTTCCTCCAACAAGACGGCAGAGATCGCTGCTTCCATCGCGCAGACTTGTTTCCCGCGTTCTAACAAAACAGACCCAGGTCAGTCATCACGCATGCGGCGATCACGCATCGCGCATGACGCATCGCGCATGCGTGGTCCTTGGAAAACGTAGCTTAATGAGTGCAAATCCTACGCAAATATTCAAGGATTTTCTTATGTAATGTTTTCTGTGACCGAACACAAAAAACTCATATGTTAAGGTTTTTAATATCTATAATAAATTATTTAAAGTCTCCAAAATGTGTTTTTAAGATGCTGAAATGCGAGGGAAATATTTTTGTGTAGTGCAGTTTGTTGACACATGGAAAAATAGCACATGCGCTCTAGGGGAGACATAGGCTCGTAAATTTCGAATGTTGATGGGATTTGCACAGGCTTGCAGTCTTTCAAAAATAAACTCTGCTGAAATTTAAGTATTTTTTTCTATTAGAAAATAAAAATATATTACAATGCGTAGCACATTATCCTGCTTCATTACAACTGTCAGAAATTCAGTTTTTGTGCCTTGCAGCACCTATAAACGAATTATGACATAAAATAACAACAAAAAACACATTAGCACAAGATATACACTGATACACATCAACACAGATAGATAAAGATTCATAAAGTTCAGTTAACCAATTGGTTACTTAGGTTTTCCCAAAAATCTTAAACCAATACTAAAATGGTGTATACAAAATAAATTTGTAGATTACAAAAGTTTTACCAATGAATATTTGAAGATTATTCAAAAGGAGTTTACAGTTACTATGGTTTTAAAAGTGTCACTAATTCTGTAATTGCAAGTTGGAATTATTAATCCAAACCGAGTCATTATTTCTGAACCAACAAAAATGGTAACAAAATGTTTATAATAAAAAGTGCATCACTGATCGAACGTCTAATAAATAAAAAATGCTAATAGGTTATATATGAATGTAGCATATTCAAAATAATTTAAATGCCTGAAATTTTTTAAATATTAAAATTAATAACTTTTTCTGCATACTTTCAATTCTTTTCTAATTAAAATCTTTTGATGCAGAGAAAGTTTTAAATTTAATAAGACCTAAAGATCTTCATGTGTTGCTAACAGTACTATCTACATGTTGGTGAAAAAAAGCTCGGCATCCAATATGACTCAAAGGTCTTAAAAGAGGACACCACGTCTAATGTCATTACTTACTATGTGATGATTCTGATTAATTAAATTAGTTTTTTGACTAAAGGTTATACAATAAATGCTATCATTATTCAGAGACGTTTGACAACTGAAATATCTTGCTGAATAGTTTAACAAACATTTTTTCCCAATTGATTTTTTTTTCATCAGCATCTTTTCTTGATCAATTCTGATTACAGTTGGAATATCATATATTAAATATTAAAGAGTAGTTGAGATAAACTACTACTTTTCTGAACACCCAATACCATGAAATTACATTTGCAAATTTGACTCCGAAGCGTCTATTTGTAAGATAATTAAAACATATATACCACGCTTTGCTTGACGAGGCCTAAAATTGACAATTTTTTAATCATAAGATTAGGTTGGAAAGTATCAAATGCTTTGCTCATATTGAACTAAATAGAATATTTTATTTACATCTGGATTTATACTGGTACACACACACACATTTATATAAAAAAGCGTGTGCTAAAAACGATATTCCTGATTGAAAACTATGTGGTTTTACAGAAATAATATTTTTTTGTCAAAAACTGCTAAAATACTACAAAACAAAGGTTTCTGACTAGAATTTAACCGTTAATAATACTTCAAGAAAATATATACCGATAAATGGTTGAACACACAACCACTCACTGACTGATGCACACTTAATTAAAATATTTTTGTACAAAAGCAAATTTTTTATAATGTTTTAAATGTTTGAGCTTTATTTATAACATGTTGGAATGATAATGCTACAGTTACTAAAAACTAAAACGCTACAAAACTACAAAAAATATTTTTGCAAAACTCCGTTCCCCCGGAGAAACCCCCGGAATGGCCACCGCATGGGGAGCCCAAGAAAAGAAACGGGCTCCCCATTTGGAAGCCACCTGGAAGGTTTTTTTTCTGTTCCACCCACCGTTTCTTTGGTAGCCTGACTTGTTATAAGGGATTGTATTCCTACCAGAGAAAATGCCACCATTTTGTCTGGGCAATCCGCCTTGGAGGAGCCGGGGCGCGAACCCGGGTCCTACAAGTCACAAGGAAGGCGCTATACCCCAGAACCAGAGTGGTAGAGCGGATACTTGCATTCTTAACACTGACATGATGTTATTCCACGAGTTTACTGTAGTTTCGTGTGTCATAAAAACGTGCAGTACGCGCAGTAACATCTAACCTCGGTAACGAACATATTTTTATTTATGTATTCTAATGTTGTTCGTTCTGCATGAATTATGTAATTTCATAACAATGAAATATAATTTGTATAACTAGTCTGGCAATTTTTGTCCCTCAAAGAATTCTTGAACATTATAGAGACTTTTAGTCAAAATAATTGTAATCGTAATTTTAAAATTGTTTAAAGTATCTGCTTTATAATTTATAAACGTAATCGTTTTATAGGTTAATTCCAAATAGTTAAATATTTCCAAAGAACTATTGAAACTTCTTAGCGGAATAATACTTTTACAATTCAAAAATTCAGGTATTACAGACAGCTTTATAAATAATTTTCAATAATTAGTATTGGCAAATTTCCTTCTTAGTAATCAAAAAATATTTGCCAAGTAATAAGACTAAAACTAAAATTGTACTATAAATGATTTATTTAGGAAAACCCTTGCCCCACCGGGTGTAAATAAACAAATTTTACAAAAAACATACATTTGGTTCTAGATTTGACTTATTCATACTTCATGAATAAGACACTTTAAATAACACCAGACATGCTTATATAAGCAGGTTTTTAGATAAATAAAGGTGTGATTTAAAGTAATTAAGTACAGATTTAATGTAATTGGAAAATTCTAAAATTGCGACAGATAGGCTACGTTAAAATATGTAGGATTATAACACAATAACAAACTAATAAAAGCATACCTTAATTAAAAGTCCCAACTTCGAAAGCCGTATAATATAATAGGATTAAAACATAATGGCTGTGACGTCACGTTATATTTTCTTTGAAGTTTTCATCAACAAAGCACATGGCCACTTGTGGTAGCTATTATTTTCAATATCATTAGGGCATAATGAACATTTTCATTGAAAAACAAATAAAGGATAAAAGTCAATTTAAATTAGCATTCTCATCACCCAATACCACTGACGTTAATCTCACGCAATTCCGGTGTTTTTTATGCTATTTTAGTATGAATTATTCAGCTTAGTAAATTGAAACACAGTGCTAGTTTACCACGTCACACCTCAATAACAATTTATATAAAACTTCTCAAACTATTTTTCACAATAGTTATTAGTATAGCTGTAACCAACTGCATCATCTACTGGAATTTTACCATGTAGAGACACAATGTTTTTCACACTGTTCATTGAAATCCACCTGAATAAATTTACTGGAAATTGTGTCTGCAGCCAGCTACAGCATTTCGTACAGCGACTGTAAACAATTACATTTTTTTCTTTGAATTTTCCCTATCAGGCTGCAAAATAAATTGTTCTGTTACTATCCAAGTACATATTCCGGCTATCAGGATCGAGATATTTCACAATACTATCGTGATTAGCATGATTTTATTTAATTAAGAATACTTCTTTCCTTAATTTAATTGAACGTGATGCACTAAAGTAAATTTTTGTAGCCTTCGAAAACTGATTCTTTTTCCCTACATATTATTAAATTAAACTATAATCCGATGGCCAAAATATATGTAATTTTAAAGAGTTATAATTTATTTACAAGAGTCACCGAAGTATTATTTCTGTTAAAAATATGCGACACTAATATATAGGTACGTTCATATAAAATGTGATCCCTATATTTGATTTGTGGCGATTTGCTGAGGAAAGCATCTTCATAAATGTTTGAAATTATGTTAAACTGTAAACTTGAAAAAAAATTAATTTATGATACTCAAACGAAGTAAACCGCATTCCCTGCCAGTCTTTGTATTGTTCGCTGCAACTGACATTATGATCGTATCACTGAAGGCAGAAAAGGAATAGCTGTGTTTCATATTTCTTTTAGAAAAAAAAATATTTTACTTTCCACTTTTGTTTCCGTCATCGAATTGTCGCGTTAGCGAACGAATTTCTTCGTGGCGTGAATAAATGTCATCATGCAACTTCCAAATCTAGCTTATATCCACAAATTAATTTCTTATGAAATCTATTTAGTAAATCGTTATCTATGATTTCCTGTATGCCGCTTTTTCTTCAGAGGTAATATAGTGCGGGATAAAAGTCTTGCGAGCTGTAATCGCGTGCATGAGGTTCGTGAGGGGTAAGCGGGGCGAAAGGGAAAGTAGGGAAGTAGGGAAAGTAGGGGAAGTAAAGAAAGTAGAGAAAGTAGGGAAAGTAGGGAAAGGTAGCGCGGTCAAAAAAGTTTAAAAATCTCAATAGGCTCGGCAGTTTTATTTGAGAGATATACTAGCCGTTCAAAAATATGTTGACCATGTAGTTCTTACCGAGCGATTTTCCGAGCCGTAAGCGTAGACAAAACAACAATGATGTTTTCAGAACAGTTGATGCGTGGACGGGCCGTGCCGAGCTGGCCCTGCTGGGCTCCGTAGCTCAACCTGTCCGTTCCGAGCAGCACGTGAGATGTTTTGGCTCGCACTATATTTCTCGTCAAACTAATCTTACTTTAAATTCACTTTCCCCCCCTCGAGCTTTCATCGCAATCTGGCACATCCAATTTTCGAGTTTCTTTTCAACGCCCTTCGAAAAATATATCGATAGCTTATTCTTTCTTGAACCACGGCAGCAGCAATTCTTCTTTCTCCTTGTTATTGTTTCAGATAAGTCTATCTTCGCTTGTGCTTTTTTACCACCCTATTCTTCACCTTGTCAATATATTTTATTTCAGTCATATTTCTCCAAGCGGGCGGGCTGCAAGGCGCTACGTGTTTATATTTTTTTTATATTTTTCAATAGAGACAAATAATAATTTTTAAAAATCACAAACATTTTTACAACCACAAAACTTTAATGAGTTATTTAGTTTAAAATTACTGTAATGCAAATATAAACGATATATATTACTTTGTACTAAACGTAGCTTATTATGGGAAGAAAAATAACATTTTTGCCTACAGCATACCAAAAAATTAGTCAATAATGTTAGTTACGTAGGTATTCAAACTTCAATGTATGCAATTCATCCATGAAAATACTTTAAAATATTTGTTTGGTGCATTTTAACATGTTTATTGTAGCTATTTTTCTTAACGTTAAAACGAGCTCCAGGCTGCGATAAAATGGTTGCAGGATTTAGAAATTTTTCAATGTCAAGCCATAGGGTCACTTCACTCATTATAATGTTGGCTCCACTACGAGTATAAACGTATTTACTGAGGGAAGAGAGGTTGATTCCACAAGTTCCACAACCAGCCTAAAAAAATAGTCTTCTCACGGCAGCCAACTACGTAGTTGAGAGTCAACCAGGCAACTTAGTTGAATCAACCAAATCGCCTCGTGTGAAAGGGGTCTAAAAGCTTTGTGAAAGCATGCAGTTTTGTGCAGTCGTCTTGTCCGCAGTTCACATTGTCCGCTCGACACCGACAAATTTCTGCGGCACTGCTCGGAGAGTGGTGTACAGACTTGAAGCGAGGGGGTTGCATCACGCCGGTGTCAGGTCGGTGTCAGGCCGGTAACAGGCCGGTGACAGGTCGGTGTCAGGCCGGTGTCAGGCCGGTGACATGCCGGTGACAGGCCATTGTCAGGCCGGTGTCAGGCCGGTGTCAGGCCGGTGTCAGTCCAGTGTCAGGCCGGTGTCAGGCCGGTGTCAGGCCGGTGTCAGGCCGGTGTCAGGCCGGTGTCAGGCCGGTGTCAGGCCGGTGTCAGGCCGGTGTCAGGCCGGTGTCAGGCCGGTGTCAGGCCGGTGTCAGGCCGGTGTCAGGCCGGTGTCAGGCCGGTGTCAGGCCATTGTCAGGCCGGTGTCAGGCCGGTGTCAGGCCGGTGTCAGGCCATTTTCAGGCCGGTGTCAGGTCGGTGTCAGGCCGGTGTCAGGCCGGTGACATGCCGGTGACAGGCCATTGTCAGGCCGGTGTCAGGTCGGTGTCAGGCCGGTGTCAGGCCGGTGTCAGGCCGGTGTCAGGCCGGTGACATGCCGGTGACAGGCCATTGTCAGGCCGGTGTCAGGCCGGTGACAATTCGGTGTCAGGCCGGTGTCAGGCAGGTGTCAGGCCGGTGACATGCCGGTGACATGCCGGTGACAGGCCATTGTCAGGTCGGTGTCAGGCCGGTGTCAGGCCGGTGTCAGGCCGGTGTCAGGCCGGTAACAGGCCGGTGACAGGTCGGTGTCAGGCCGGTGACAGGTCGGTGTCAGGCCGGTGACAGGTCGGTGTCAGGTCGGTGTCAGGCCGGTGTCAGGCCGGTGACATGCCGGTGACAGGCCATTGTCAGGCCGGTGTCAGGTCGGTGTCAGGCCGGTGTCAGGCCGGTGTCAGGCCGGTAACAGGCCGGTGACAGGTCGGTGTCAGGCCGGTGTCAGGCCGGTAACAGGCCGGTGTCAGGCCGGTGTCAGGCCGGTGTCAGGCCGGTAACAGGCCGGTAACAGGCCGGTGACAGGTCGGTGTCAGGCCGGTGACAGGTCGGTGTCAGGTCGGTGTCAGGCCGGTGTCAGGCCGGTGACATGCCGGTGACAGGCCATTGTCAGGCCGGTGTCAGGCCGGTGTCAGGCCGGTGTCAGGCCGGTGTCAGGCCGGTGTCAGGCCGGTGTCAGGCCGGTGACAGGCCATTGTCAGGCCGGTGTCAGGCCGGTGTCAGGCCGGTGTCAGGCCGGTGTCAGGCCGGTGACATGCCGGTGACAGGCCATTGTCAAGCCGGTGTCAGGTCGGTGTCAGGCCGGTGACATGCCGGTGACAGTCCATTGTCAGGCCGGTGACAGGTCGGTGTCAGGCCGGTGTCAGGCCGGTGTCAGGCCGGTGACATGCCGGTGACAGGCCATTGTCAGGTCGGTGTCAGGCCGGTGACAGGCCATTGTCAGGTCGGTGTCAGGCCGGTGTCAGGCCGGTGTCAGGCCGGTGTCAGGCCGGTAACAGGCCGGTGACAGGTCGGTGTCAGGCCGGTGTCAGGCCGGTGTCAGGCCGGTGACATGCCGGTGACAGGCCATTGTCAGGCCGGTGTCAAGTCGGTGTCAGGCCGGTGTCAGGCCGGTGACATGCCGGTGACAGGCCATTGTCAGGCCGGTGTCAGGTCGGTGTCAGGCCGGTGTCAGGCCGGTGTCAGGCCGGTAACAGGCCGGTGTCAGGCCATTGTCAGGCCGGTGTCAGGTCGGTGTCAGGCCGGTGACAGGCCAGTGTCAGGCCGGTGTCAGGTCGGTGTCAGGCCGGTGACAGGTCGGTGTCAGGCCGGTGTCAGGCCGGTGTCAGGCCGGTGTCAGGCCGGTGACATGCTGGTGACAGGCCATTGTCAGGCCGGTGTCAGGTCGGTGTCAGGCCGGTGTCAGGCCGGTGTCAGGCCGGTGTCAGACCGGTGTCAGGCCGGTGACATGCCGGTGACAGGCCATTGTCAGGCCGGTGTGAGGTCGGTGTCAGGCCGGTGTCAGGCCGGTGTCAGGCCGGTGACATGCCGGTGACAGGCCATTGTCAGGCCGGTGTCAGGCCGGTGACATGCCGGTGACAGGCCATTGTCAGGCCGGTGTCAGGTCGGTGTCAGGCCGGTGTCAGGCCGTTGTCAGGCCGGTGTCCGGCCGGTGTCAAAAAGGTGTCAAGCCGGTGTCAGGCCGGTGTCAGACCGGTGTCAGGCCGGTGACATGCCGGTAACAGGCCATTGTCAGGCCGGTGTCAGACCGGTGTCAGGCCGGTGTCAGACCGGTGTCAGGCCGGTGTCAAGCCGGTGTCAGGCCGGTGTCAGGCCGGTGTCAGGCCGGTGTCAGACCGGTGACAGGCCAGTGTAAGAACGGTGTCAGGCCGGTGTCAGGCCAGTGTCAGGCCGGTGTCAGGCCGGTGTCAGAATGGTGTCAGGCCGGTGACAGGCCGGTGTCAGGCCGGTGTCAGGCCGGTGTCAGAACGGTGTCAGGCCGGTGTCAGAACGGTGTCAGGCCGGTGACAGGCCTGTGTCAGAATGGTGTCAGGCCGGTGTCAGAATGGTGTCAGGCCGGTGTCAGGCCAGTGTCAGGCCGGTGTCAGGCCGGTGTCAGGCCGGTGTCAGGCCGGTGTCAGGCCGGTGTCAGGCCGGTGTCAGGCCGGTGTCAGGCCGGTGTCAGGCCGGTGTCAGGCCGGTGTCAGGCCAGTGACAGGCCATTGTCAGGCCGGTGTCAGGCCGGTGTCAGGCCGGTGTCAGGCCGGTGTCAGGCCGGTGTCAGGCCGGTGTCAGGCCGGTGACAGGCCATTGTCAGGCCGGTGTCAGACCGGTGTCAGGCCGGTGTCAGGCCGGTGTCAGGCCGGTGTCAGGCCGGTGTCAGACCTGTGTCAGGCCGGTGTCAAAAAGGTGTCAGGCCGGTGTCAGGCCAGTGTCAGGCCAGTGTCAGGCCGGTGTCAGAACGGTTTCAGGCCGGTGTCAGAACGGTGTCAGGCCAGTTTCAGGCCGGTGTCAGGCCGGTTTCAGGCTGGTGTCAGGCCGGTGTCAGGCCGGTTATAGCGCTTGTTGAAGTCACGAACATTATAGTAAACGAGCGAATAAGGCGTACAGTCCGTGAGGCCTCTAGCTTTGCGGTGGGTGCTCGCGACTATACTTGTACACGGCCGAGCATGCGCAAGTTAAGGGAATTAAATCGAAGGTTCTTTGGAAATATCGTTCGTGGTATTAATTGAAAGAAACAATGGCTAACTTCCGAGAAGCATGTCAAGCAGGCGACAGAGCGTAATTACGAACCCAGCTCTCTCCACTCTCCCTCCTTTCCCACAATAACCCTACGCTGCATCTCTTATTCCAACTACCCTTGTAATCCAGATTAACACTGGTGATTACAGAACATTAGAGCGCAAGAGAATGATAGAGAGAGAGAGAGAGAGTTAAAATACTGCACCAGATAATAATTTAAAACTCTCTTTTTTGGTGGCTCTATATCAGTGGTTCCCAACCAGTGGTCCGCGGACCATCAGTGGTCCGCGAGAGCTAAAATATGGTCCGTGAAAGATTTCAAACTTTAAATGAACGCGCGCAGGCGACCGGGGGAAGGGCAAGCAACTGACTAAACATTATGGCGCAAGCCGGTCAGTCAATAGTACGTTTTCTTTTGTTTTGCTCAGCAGTGTTGTGTTAGTGATTCTGTTTAGCTGTTTAGTGGGTCAACATCTGTAACTCCTCAATATTCTTATGGATATTTTGATAAAATATGAACAGGGTAAGTAGGCTACGCATTTTTCTCTGTTAAACATTTTAATAAAAACATGCAATTACAAAACAGAATGTGGACGTTAGTTTACGTATGATTCTTGTGTTTGTGTATTACAAATGTTCACAACAGTTAGGTTCAGTTAGTTGAAAACCTAATTATATATAAAATAAAGCCATATGAAAGTTAAAATTAATATAGTAAAAGAACACTGGCCTCCCAAAATAAAAAAAGGAGCCAGCCACAAAAATTCTTAAAAATATGCTATCATAAAATTGTTGAATTGTTATTATGCTGTTTTAGGTTTTTCATAACGAAATAAAAACACCGTTAACTCTTTTAATGCCAAAGTCGGATAAATCGCCTTTTCTGCGTGTCGTACGAAAAATTGGAGGATCGAAAAATCGGCCTGAATATTTTTTTCTTTCAAAGACGCATTTACGACACTTGCAGCGCACTCTAATGTTGTCGGTTTGACTCGCCCTACTATTGAGTTGCTTTTTCTTAAAATAGAGAGAAGAGCTGTCACGCTTCTGTCTTCCTTCCCTGATAGAGAGCAGGGTTCTCATACTGTTTTCGAACAGCATGTGAAACAGATTGGTACTGCGTTTGTGCGCATTTCTTCGTTTTCGTAATGGAGAAATAAAACCACAGTGTGTTATATGCGCATCTGTTCTCGCGAACGAAGCCTTGAAGCCAGCGAAATTAAAACGTCACCTAGAAACGATTCATCCAAATTTTTCTGACCAACCACCAGAGTTCTTTCAAGGAAAATTGGAGAATTTAAAAAAAAAATGAAACTCGGGCCTAGTGGTACAAGATATGCATCATCTGAAAAAAACATTAGTAGCATCGTTTGAGATATCGAAATTAATAGCACAATCAAAATGCCACACACAATAGGAGAAACTCTTGTGAAACCTTGTGTGATCAAAGTCGTCAAAGAAGTTTTAGGGTTAAAAGAAAAAAAGAAAAAAAAAAGATATACCTTTGTCGAACAACAAGGTGAAAGCTAGAATTGAACTCATGTCAAATGATATCGAGGAGCAACTTGTTTCAATAATTAAAATGTAGCCATTCTTCGCTTTGCATTGCGATGAATCCACTGACATTTCTAATTGTGCTCAGTTACTTGTTTTTGTCCGCTTTTTATACGACGACAACATAATCAAAGAAGAACTGTTGTTTTCTCAGGAACTGGAAATGACATCAAGAGGTATCGACGTCATATCATGAATACAAAAACTGGATATTTCCAGAAATATGGCATTATGTGGGAAAAGCTAGTCGGTTTCTGTACGGATGGTGCTCCTGCAATGTTGGGGTCACATTCCGGTCTAGCAACGTTAATCAAACAGAGGAATCCGTCAACATTAACATCGCATTGTATCCTTCATCGCCAGGCGTTAGCTTCCAAGACTCTTCCAGAATGCCTTAATGATACAATGAAATTGGCCATAAAAGTAGTAAATGTCATTAAAAGCCGTGCCTTAAATTCACGCCTTTTTAAAAAACCGTGCACTGAAATGGACTCCAACAATGAGAACCTACTCTTTCATACAGAGGTTCATTGGTTGTCGAAAGGCATATGCTGGAAATATTATACGAGCTGAGAGGAGAGATTGAATTGTTTCTAGGTGAGAAAAAAATGGAAGACTTACTAGTACGGTTTTCTGATTTGACATCCCAGATGCATTTAACATATCATGTGGATATTTTTACACACTTAAATAAGGTGAACTTGCAAATGCAAGGTTAAGGAAACAGACAATTAGAAGGCGTTGTAAATATTTTTAATTTTGAAGATAAACTTCGTGCTTTTATTTGCAAACTTAAGTTATAGATTAGTCAAGTAAGCGAGGGCAATTATAGTGCGTTTGCAACAGTGAAGGCACTCCTTGACGACAAAAATTATGTCATGTTTAGGGAAAGCATACAAAAAAACAGCAAATGTAATTTGCAAATGTTTGTTGATGAATTCAACCGTTACTTCTCAGAATATAACAATACAGAAGCTAATGTGGACTAAACACTAAAACGAAACCCTTTTGGCACTAACGCTAGAGAAGTTGCAGAAGAAATCCAAGAAGAACTTATTGAATTACAAAAAGACAGGAACTGTAAGAACGCTTTTGAATCTGATTCTTTGGAGACGTTTTGGTGTAAGAAAGCAATTTCATATACTAAAATTTGAGAAATCGCTTTGCGCTATTTTATGCTTTTCTCAACAGCTTATTTATGCGAATAAGGATTATCTGCATTACTGATCATTAAAAACAAATCCAGGAATCGACTAAAAGTAAGTGATGATATGCGTGTAGCTTTGAGCAAAAATATTACCCCTAGAATTCAAGATCTTGTACAGAAGATGCAAGCTCAGAAATCTCATTGATGCAAACTGAATTGTGTACCAAAAATATATGTTTTTAATCATAACACGGTTGATTAATGTTTATTTTGGTTTTTTAGATGGCTTATGTTAAACGTTTCGATTAACATTGAACGATTAGGCTTAAAGTTTATTTTTAGTTTGATACAGATTATTTTTTAACCTTGTGGTCCCTGCTAATAATAATGAAATTAAAGTGGTCCCTGATCAAAAAAAGGTTGGGAACCACTGCTCTATATGAAGCTGAGAACGTATTAAGTTGCGATTAATTACTCTATAAATGGGTTTTTATTTAGTTGTATACTTTTGAAGTTATACTTCTTTAGGCGCGTTATGAAAATATGATGAGAGTGAAATTTTAAGATGCGCGCGCATCACTGTAACACAAAATTAACAGGTTGAAGCTGCGCGCGGGGGTGCTGTCATAACTTAGAAACACACTACTTAGAAACACGCAACTTAGAAACACATAACTTAGAATTTTCTAAGTTATGACAGTTCTAAGTTATGACTTTCTACGTTACGAATTTTCTAAGTTGTGTGGTTCTGCGTTGCGTGTTTCTAAGTTACGTGTTTCTAAGTTATGACAGTTCTAAGTTGTGTGTTTCTAACTTGTGATAGTTCTAAGTTGTGACTTTCTACGTTATGACGTTTCTAAGTTGTGTGGTTCTGCGTTGCGTGTTTCTAAGTTACGTGTTTCTAAGTTATGACAGTTCTAAGTTGTGTGTTTCTAACTTGTGATAGTTCTAAGTTGTGACTTTCTACGTTACGACGTTTCTAAGTTGTGTGGTTCTGCGTTGCGTGTTTCTAAGTTACGTGTTTCTAAGTTATGATCGTTCTAAGTTGTGTGTTTCTAACTTGTGATAGTTCTAAGTTATGATTTTCTACGTTACGACGTTTCTAAGTTGTGTGGTTCTGCGTTGCGTGTTTCTAAGTTGCGTGTTTCTATGTTATGATCGTTCTACGTTGTGTGTTTCTAACTTGTGATAGTTCTAAGTTATGACTTTCTACGTTACGACGTTTCTAAGTTGTGTGGTTCTGCGTTGCGTGTATCTAAGTTACGTGTTTCTAAGTTATGATGGTTCTAAGTTGTGTGTTTCTAACTTGTGATAGTTCTAAGTTATGCCTTTCTACGTTATGACGTTTCTAAGTTGTGTGATTCTGCGTTGTGTGTTTCTAAGTAGTGTGTTTCTAAGTTATGATCTTTCTAAGGCGTGTGTTTCTAAGTTACGTGAATTTTTCCAGGTTTTCTAAGTTATGACAGTTCTAAGTTGTGACTTTCTAAGTTATGTGGTGTTCCCCTGCGCGCGCACCATGTGACGACATTTTCACAGGTAGATGGTGGACCCACGTGTATGAACATAAACCCACATTAGGGGACATACCATACGTATTGGTGTGCCAAATGAAACTGTATGATAGTGAAATTACCATGGAATTTATTTTGGTAAACTAAAATAGTCATAGTAAAGCAGGGCCACAACTAGAGTCTCTGGCAACCGGGGCATGAATGGATTCATGCGCCCCCCCTCCCCTCTTTTTTTTGCACATACCACACAAATAAAGCTGATGTCTGGGGGCTTTCCCACGGAAAAATGGTGCTATTTAATCATTTTCCATACCTACATGTAACAGTTTCTGTGCTACTTTAACTTCCATGCAAAAACGTTCCAGTTACCAGTTGTAGTAGGAATTACAATGCAAGCGATTTCGGCGCCCCCAAAGCTTTGCGCCCGGGGCGTATGCCCCGCATGCCCCCCCCCCCCCCCCTAGTAAAGAGTAAATTCCAAGGTTAAAAAAAACCCACATTATTTTGGTATATACAACAAATATAGGTAATACACATATTCCTCGTAACTTTCTGTCAGAGCAGTGGTTATACTGCGCGGTCAACATGCTGATGGGCCGTGGATCAAAACTCAGCGGTAGGTATTTTTTTTCTACTTTTTTTGAAGTTATACTTCTTTAGGCGCGTTATGAAAAAATGATGAGACTGAAGTTTTAAGATGCGCGCGCATAACTGTAACACAAAATTAACAGGTTGAAGCTGCCCGCTAAACAGCTTATTAAGTCTCGAAAAAAATCTACCAACAAAATAGAAATAGAACCTCTGTTAGTCGCGCATGTTGGCACGCTCGTCGCCTCTGATCCCTGTTTTCATATTTTTAATATTTATCCACATGTTTCTAGTTTCTACATTCACAACACGTGTTTTAGTTTCATACAAGTGCGAATTATATATGTGCTAAAAAATTATTCAGTAGTGATTTAAATTGAATATTTTGATTAATATTATTCACTATTCGTAAACATTAGTAAAAACATTGTGCCTTTATACTTTTTCAAGTGCTCCAATATAATTGAGGTTAACTATCCGTATGTATTATTTATTGATATAAATTAAAATATTATTATTTAATATAATTAATACTAAATATTATTAAATTATTAATGTAAAATATTTATTATTGGTTGTTTAATATTTACAAAATAAATTAAATAAAACATTTAATAAAAAATTGTGATAAAAATTAAAATCGAAAAAGAATCAATTTTAAAAATATTAATTTTTAATATTAATTTTTAAATTGAATAAATAATAAATATTTAAAAAAAAAATCTACAAATATAATGAAAACTTTTTGATAAAAATTAAAAGTGAATATCTAATTAAGAAAATAATAAATATTTAAAAAATGAGTAAAATTAAATTAATTTTTTGAATTTATTATTAAATTTATTTATTTTCTTTTAAATTATTAAATAATCAATAATAAATATTTCAAATTAAGAATCTTATTATATTTAGTACAAATTATGTCATATATATTTATTATTCACTAAATTTTATTTAAACTGAACTTTATTGACTGTGCTGACAATCTTTTTCCGGCCCTTTTATTATTTTATTGTAATTAATTATTTACATGCAATTAAAAACTATTTTTAATGATGCCACAGAAGTATAACTTCTCACGCGCGTACATAAGTACACGCACTCATTTTTTTTGAAGTGAAACGTCTTTGGGCATGATGAGAATAAAATTCCAAGGCGGATTTTAATGCAACGTTTGCTTGAAACATTGTTGTGGAACATGTTTTGACGCGACAAGAACAGAGATTAGGTACTTGACTAAAATATATATAAAGAGAGCACTATGCTATATACGTTTTTGCGCTTGTTTTCGTTCTTCTCCTTGTGCGATGATTCGTTCCCCTACCCAAAAAAAAAAAAAGAATATAGAACCGAGAGAGATACATGAACGAAAAAATAAGACATACAGTGTACGCATGCGCTTGTTTAAAAAAATAGATATAGGTATCCTATATAGTCAGCTGTGAATGCCTTGACTTACCAGTGCACTTGCGTTCCTCCATGTTCAAATAGCAGCAGTGTGTGTTGTTGAGACAGTCCCTGCATTTTCCGCATAGATAGCGCTACCTGTTATGAATTTCATATTTCTTTCAGAGGTTTGGCGTGTTCCAAACGGCAGAATTGTTAGAAGAAACAGTAACACGCGCAGTTTTTCTTAACGGTGTAAGTATTTCAACACTGAGTAATATTGATCATTATTGATCAATCAATAATGATTGATATCCTGAGCAGTCACTTTAACGTAAGTAATAATTTTGTTAGTTCATTTTTATTTAGAAAATTATCTTCTTTCTATCTTTCTCACTCTTTCTCTCTGCCGATTTACCCCTTACGATATACTTACGAGTTGGGGTTTTAAATGCCAAATGAGTTTCATTTGTATCACGTGTACTGAGTTACACACGCTTTTTTTTAAATTAATTTTGGTAGTTATACATCTGTAACTAGCATATATATATATATATATATATTATATATATATATATATATTACTTTTTACAATCAGGATGACAAGGAAATCCTGCACAACATTTGTACTGACGTTCCGGCTTTATTGGCCTCCACGACGTGATCGGAATTTTGCTCTCGTAATTTCCACCGAATGTCAAGAACAGAAGAGGACAAGAGTCCACAGTCGCCCCGGGAATCAAAAGTGGTCTCGGTGGATCGCTGGCTTTGAAAACTAGGAATTTAATTTTGCCGCCATCCTTTCGCCAGCCGGAAGTTATATCACGGGCGCGGGACTCTCGCATGTTACTTCCTGTGCCTCTTTTCTTCAGCCGCTGGGAATATGAAGTGAGCAGCAAATTTCAGCGAAACTGGCGAAGAATTTTTCGGCTATATTTTGTGCCAAAGGGTGTTTACTTTTCTTAGAAACATAAAACTATACACTGAGCAATATGTTAGCATACAAAATCTCAAACTACAGTGTGCGTTCTGAATCTATGTCTGTAGTTTACTTCGGGTAACAGACGGTATATAATTGTAATGTCACTATAAAATTTATATCAATATTTAGTACGAAAATGGTGATTTTTCATAACGAAAGCGACGCGATCTGGAAAAATCAGGAAACCGTTTAAGTTTTAAAAGGATAAAATTTCCTGAAGTGTAGCGAGAGTGGGTTCCGTAAAACGATTTTTATTTCATTTCTTTTTTAATGAAACTATTACCATGCAAAATATTTAGATATAATTTATTTAAATACCTAGTGAAAAAATTAATTTAGGTCACTGGAAATAAGCTCACACTATATGTATGCATTATTGCTCATGTGCAATAAAAAAAGAACAGTTTTGAAATGAAGGTGAAATGAATTGTGCACTTTCATAATTTTTCAATGAGAAGAAAACACTCGAGAGAGTCTTTCAGTACTCACCAGACATGTATAACATCTAACCTCGGTAATGATCAACTTCCATCATGTTGCAAATATATATATATATAATATATATTTTATATAATATGAAACTCGGACATAAAATTTAACGTAGAATTCTTTAAAGTAAAGCCGAGCATGATAAATATCGACACAAATTGCGTTTTCAACTATATTTCTGGACGTGAATCAAAAGTAGAGTCCGCACCCACCGCTAGAATCCGTTGACGGAGCAGATACATACATATAGGCCTATAATCAAATTTTACAAAGTGAATTTTTTAACCATAAATGAAAGGTCTCTGATAAAAGGGAGAAAGACTTGAAAAAATTACTAAACCCCCGGATTTGGACATGATTTTCAACAAGGAATTTGCTTTGCGACTTTGGTTCGTACCATCCGCTACAGATAGCAGCACCGTGGTTTCACATTGCAGTTCCACACTACTTACATTCCATTTACTAAATTATTCCTACCAAATGCCGTATACCAAGAGCTAAGACGTTACACACCAAAAAAAAAAGAGCCATGTTCTAAATTGGCGGATGTTATGCACAAGGGGGAGACATTGCCTCCGTAGAACCGGGGAAAATTGCATTTAATGTTTATTTTATTCACACATATGGTATCCTATGAAATGCAGAAAATTATGTCAATTCTTTCTCCCTTCGTTAGGTAGATCTCTTTTCAATTTGTTCACTTTCATGAAAATGAAAAAGAAATCAGACAACGCTTTCACCATTCGTAGGTATATGTAATGAATGTTAGCGTTGCCCAGTGACTACCTGTTGGAGGTGGTCTACCTTTAACTCCAGCTGTGACCGGGGAATTGGCAAGTCTCGTTAATCGCACGATGATAAAAAGAGCAGTTCTTGTTCAAGCGAGTGCAAATTAGTGTGTTGTCAGATCAATTTTAAAGAATAAATAACCTTAATGTGTTACTAAATTCAGTGATAATTTCTTTGTTATATATTTTAGTGATTTGAAGCTAGAATTGATTAATTTTGTAAATAATAAGTTCAAAATATTTTTATGTGTCGTTTCTGTTCGTTACAAGGGTTAATTTCATTATAAATGTTTTTAACAAATTACTTGATACGTGTAAGAACAAATATATTTATACTAATGCTTAAATACTCATAAATTAACGAATTCCTACTATTTCATTATAAAATTTGTTAAGATATTTTATAAATCAGTATTGGTTATATATTTTTTTTTTACTTTTCATTGATATTAATCAAAAATAATTAATTTTTTTTAATAAATCATCCTCTCGTGGATTGTATTTTAAATAATAGTTTATAAATTCGAGAACTTAAACCTCTTAGTTTGAAGTTAAGTTTTGTTTGTGAAATTGAAGAATTGATTAGCAGCTTCTTATAATTGTATTTCATGTTACTGAACAAGTCCCTACAGTTGTGCAGAATTTATGTTTGCACGTTAAGAAGTATATAGCTTTGCAATTCAAAGCAATCCTTGCTTCTTAACCATTAGAATAATTAGATACGTAGAGTCTTTTTTGTGTTTAGAATAACTTGTTTTAAATAAACGTGATATCTGTCACAGGAATAAAAGCAAGAAAACCCTGTCACATTGTTCACTCCATTATCCTTTTTTTTCCCGGTAATTCATTAATCACGTTACAGCTGGTACAGGGACGCACGCCCCTTTCAGTACATTCCAAAAATTAAAAATAGCATGCGTCCAGCTTTATTTAAAAAAAAAAAAAACTTAAAGGGTGGTTGAAGGGAGAAATATTAAATCAGAATTGTAAAAAAGGACGTGCGCCACTGCTTCAGTTTCGGGGTTTGCGGCAGAGGACGTTCTATTTGCCGGGCTGATTTGCATTCGTCACGTCAAATTCTCTCCGGAAGGAATTCCCCTTCCGATCCTCGGTTCTAATCTCATTACATCTGAAGGAGCCCAGATGTTTGCAGACCAATTTATTCTTCAGGCATTTTTCTCACAAAGAGCGTGGAAATATACATACATATATATCGTGCTTAGGGCAAAACGAAAATCATTTAGGAAGTGCTAAATGGAAATTCTGTTCAAAAGGCCACGCACAGTAGCGATATGATAAAATATAGTTCATCCTGACCGAGAATAATCGATGTCGATAAGCACGGAGTCGAAACAACCAAATCTGCACCAGAGATTGACAAGATGATGAGGGAACCGCTATCCACTGAGATTACAGTTGATCAGCTGTTGCGGACTATCACTGCTTTGATAACAGAAAAAAACTGTTTTCGCTAATTACCAGTTAAATTATGCTGTGTGTGTTTGAAAGGGGGGGGGGGGGTACTTTTATTAATGACTACCGCCTTTGGCTCTAGTAAATGAGGCAAAATTCGCTTGAAGTAAGCTTTCTTTGAGAATTGCAAGAATGCTTTAAAATTGCATTTTTTTTATATTGAAGAGAGCTACACGTGACCACCTTTAAAATGAAACGAAAATTTTTTTTTTCCACGTATCTGCCCTGGCAATAATTAAAAATTTTCGAGCTTAACATGATCGAATACGTTAGCAACTGCCAAGTTTTCATCTATAATGGCGAAATAAAGTGTTTTTATATATATATTAGAACATGTTTGGACCATTTTAGCGTGTTTTTTTTTCTTCAGCAGAAGCGCTTGGAGGTTTCTGATTTTGTATTTCCTTGCAACCGATTTTATTTCTTCTTAGCCATAACACCTTGAAATCACTCCAATAATATTATGAGATGTTTCTACGTCATGTACCAAGGCAGATTCATTTACTAATCCCCTATAACTGAGTTGTTGATATCATCCCTTCATAATGACTTTTCGACAAGAGTAAAAGCAAAATTAAATATATAAATATGTCTTCAACTAGGTTATATCTCACTAAATTAATAAATTTTTTCGTGTCATTGTCTTGTCTAAAATTTTAATAAGTATTAAGCAGAGTTCTTACTCATTTGTAACCAAAAAGTTAAGTACTTTTGAATATATGTATTTTAATGACCTCTCAGATCCACTGCAACCACAATTAGCTATAATTAAAGGCATCGTTAGCCGTACCAAGTTGCCTACTTTCTTAAAATAACACTCAAATTTGATGTAGCAACTTATAGGTGATAGTTCTTTGTTTCATAAGAAATTTCTAGAATCACAAAATCAGAAACAATAATGAACACTGAAAATATTTTAATTTCCATTATACATTTACGTAACTGTTCAATGGGTTTATTTTTTGACTTTTCATAAGTGGTTTTATTTTCGAGACATCTTATTTATGATCATATTTAACTTGATAAAAAAAGTCAATATTCCTGAAGGATTGTGTTTTTTTTTTTTTTTGTGAAAGACTGTAGAGGTGCTAAAGTTGCAGCATAGGTACTTTAGCCATAATCTTCCGTTGTTTGCCTTTACTTAAATACTGAGTACTTTTTAGAACTAGCAAATTGCGAATCGAGGACTTTACGTACGTCAGCACGTCAGCATAAATGGAAGGGATGTATTGCAGGACGGTAAGCACTGCGTGGCAACTCATCGTCCATCAGCGGAACAACGCCACTAGACGAATAGAAGCTCACGCCCATTGTTCAACATCTCTGAACGGCAAGATTTTCGGATGCGCGAGGCCTAGGGATGGTAGTTACGCCGAACTGGCCTTTGTGGCACCATCGATGTTCGTCACGACCCTTTGCGGGGAGAGATGGCGCTAACCTTTTGTGACAAAGAGCTTCCCGCAGGATATATCCTCCTCCCCTCCCCCACACACCTTCACCCCTGGTCGAAGGGAAGATATCGACTACTCCACTTAGAGGCGCGAGTAGACTGCGTGTTGATAGGACCGTTCGATAAGACGGGATTAGGTCGCTTCACAGGCTGTCCCTTTTGCAAATGTGTTTCACGCGGTAAGCAACGGGCCACGTAAAAGCGATACCATTTTTTTTATTATTTTTTATGTATAACATCTTAGCTCTCGGTATACGGCATATAGTGGAGCAATTTCGGGAATGAAAACCGAAATCGCATGAAACGGAAAAGTGTGACCACGGCGCTGTCATCTTTGGTGGATAGCGCGAACCAAAGTTCATAAATTTGAAGGGAAACTTTATATTATTAACTTTTTTATGAATTTTAACAAGCAGGGCAGCAGTTTAATACGATTTCGTGCTCGAAAAGCAGGCCCAAAGACAATGATTTGCGTTGAGAAATGTAGTTTAAAACACACAATTTGAGTGTATATATAATTTTTTTTTTCAAAAGAAACTTCTTTACAGCTTGTAGTGTATGTTCTTATCAGAGATTGATTAAAAAAAAAGAAACGTAGAGAGTCGCGTTAATGTAAAACTCTTTTAAAGTGTTTCGTCGCCCTGGTTGTTACAACTGTGAACTTCCATTTTGTACTTTATGGAAGGCGAATCTATGTATCGTGTTTTAGTCGAGAACTCGGTTTCTTGCCGAAAACACTCGATGGCATGTTTGTATCGTAGCAGTCTCGCGTGCTTTTGCGCCTGTACGCTTGTATACTCGCGCAATTGTACACGCATTAAAAATATTTGTGTTCCCTACAAATACTCATAATATCATTTCATCTGTGAAGTTACACTCACAACGCACGTGGCAGCCACGTACTCATTTTCGCAATCTTCTGTTATAGTTTTAATAAATTGATAGCTCTCGTTTTGTGATTGAAATGAGATAAATACGAAACGCACGTAGTTACCGTTAAAATATTTGTTTTGGGCTATGTCGTGAAGCTTAAGACGATCTAAAAATAATGCCTGCGACATTAATTATGGTTATTGTAGCAGCAAAACCACACTATTTAACTCAAAGTGCGTTTCATACTGAGTGGCAGACACAAATATTTGCAGAATGTGGTGGCAGCGTTTGATGAGCTGAAAGGATAAAATAAAATTGAGTTATCTCATAGAATTTAGTTTTGCGCAGTTTCTGTCGGTACACAACATGTTTCGTGGAAATATATCGTCGGTATATTTCCAAAAGGACTTATATTACATACCCTTTTTTTGTTGTTGGTGAAATGACAGTAGTATCGTGTGAAAATTAAAGATCTAAATAATTAAAAAACAAATAATTCATTAGGGCCTTAAATAGCTTTAATTTATTTGTGAAGTAAAACTTCTTTAGGTGCTATGGGAGTAAAATTTCAAGGCCGAATTTCAATGCAAAGTTTTCGTGAACAATTACTGTGAGGAAGGTCCGTGCCGTTTAGTGTTCATTCATTCGACGACAGAACATTATTAATTCACATGTACTGAGTTAAATAGGCACTTTTTTAAATTAGTTTGTGTCTTCTGAAATTCTTTTTTTTAAAAAGTGGTATCGGACCTTTTGGCAAAGTACCGTCGGTATTTGTTCACTGTTTTTCCTGCAATGCTTTTCTTACTTTGGCCCAGTCCCCACGATACAGTGATAAATAAAAGGAACAAAGGCACCTCCTAGCACATTTCTGATTTTCAACTGTCGTAATCGGGTGCACCATGAACGTGCAACATTGAACTAAATGGCTTATCTTTAACCACAGGATACGCCAAATAATAGTTGTTGTTCTGAACTCGGAAAGTAAAGAAAGCGCCACGATGCGACACTACACTTGATACACAAACCTCTCCAGCTGATAGCCGGCACTTAAACGGGATATATATATAAAGACGTCATCTTTGTTTCAACACCTTTTTTTATCGTTAAATAGTACAAAATTTTGTTATTAAAGCGCATATCATAAATTTAATAAAATGATGATGTTAATAGTGAATAACGGCTACAAATAGTTTCCCCTGCAAAGTTTAGTATTGAATTCATTTATTGGGATGCTTATACTGTCAATGGACACTAAATAAAAATTTTCAATAATTCTCTACCTTAAGAGGGACAAAATAAATTTTAAAGTAAAAAAGTATCTTTAATTTACATAGGATAAGTTTTAAAGTGTAAAATTTTCATTATGATAACGTAATGATAATACTTTCAAAGGACGCTTTATTAAAGTCTCAGTAATTATCTACCTTAAGAGAAGAAAAAAATATAAATGTTAAAGAATAAAACTTTGTTAATGATATAAAAGCCTTAAGGGCTCCGCCTACCCGGGCACACATATGGTGAGCAGAGCTTCAGGAAAAACAACGTGATTTCAAAACTACTCAAGATATCCGAGTGGGGTCGGCTTACGAAATGCATTTAAAAGTTCGCTGAGGGCCGAAAAGTACTTTTGATTTTGGATTAAGTTTTTAAACTGTATTTTTTGAAGAGTTAAAATGGCTAAAACCCATGTTTTCAGAGTAATTTTTAGGCGTAAAACAACCAGTACAGATTATTGAAAGCACTTAAGGGACTTGCATTATAACACCTTTATCTTTATTTCTCGGCCATATAGGCCTAATGTTACGGTCACCGCACAAATTTTACAGTTACCATGTGACGACGAGAAGACTGCGCGCCAGTTCGGAGGCTATACCGCGCTATAAATACCAGCGAGCGTCGCGCTTATCATCCCACCGCACTGACACACATACAACCCCCTGACGAGGTGGGCCCCCTTAATGCATGGCCAACTATTTATTTATATGGGGCAATGACGTTAGGTGCGTTCCATTGAGCCCAACGTGGGATCGTGTTCCTCTACGCTGCTGTCCTGTGAGAAATGGGGTGTTTCGCACGTGTCTTGATCTCGGAGAATGGAAACTGACCAACCATTTATTTTTATGGCCGACGATCACGTTTGCAGCGAAGGAAGCCTCTGGGCTGTTAACTTTCAAGGCGCTGACTTCAGAGCTTCCTCCAGGTGATCCAGGAAACTGAGCTGAATACGTTGTGTAGTTCAAAATCTGCCGAGTTCTACCTCGGCGGTTTGAATTTAATTTTGACGTCCACTAATTTGTGTTTGTTCGTATTGTAAAAAAAAAATATTAAATTATTTTTTTTTAGAAATTTAATGTTTACAGAAAATATTATAGTGTGAAACGCGGTTGATACGGTCCAGTGGGTGTCATTCCAACTTCAATAGAAACACAAATATAACATTCATATTTTACGTGTCAATTACTCTTTTAAAAAATGTCAACATCGTTCATTTGTTTGTTTTACATTATAAGTACAATGCACAATAGATGCTGTTTAATTTTTTTTGTTTCATAAAAAATGAACGACCCAATTTCCGCAATTTGCCTACATAAGCTAGTACTTTTTAAGCTTTATTGTAAAGTTAATTAATTACATACCAACAAAATGTTGGAAATCTCACGTTACACAGCTGACGAGAATATGTCAGTCGACTTTTTCATAGACGCAGCTCTGGGTTGAAATTGAACCAGCTACGTTGCGATGTGGGTTCGGCACTCCCCATTGTGGCAATACATTATCAAATCACCGAGCCGTAAATCGCTGGAGGGGAACTAAAAATTTATTTTTATTAAACTATAAAGAGGTGGTGAACGTGCTCTCGACAGGCCAAATGTAAATTAATGTTCGCTAAACTTTGTTGTAGTCCGCAGACGCGCTCTCCACAATAAAGCAGGAGGGGTGCAAAATATTTACTCTACAACAACGTACACCAACCATTTCAACGGGGATGTAATGCGAGTTTTTGCAGTAGTTAGCTTAAAAGAAACAAGATAATTCTTGTATATCCTCTCCCTTGAACTAAAAGGCAAGTAAATAATTATTTCCAAATTATTTCACTCGGACTTCTACTTAATCCATAAAATTATTGCTCTATGTAAGGGTAAAAAGTGGTAGAGAATGAAGAGAAGCATCTATCCAAAGGAAATAAAAGTTTAATTTTTATATAAAAGTACATATTTTAAATTAAATAAGTTAGAGATAAAAAAAATATTATGATATAGAAAGGTTCTTTCTTTTTTATAACCTTTTACAGACACTACAACTTTGGGCGTAGAAGTTACAAAAAGTACAGCACAACCGAATAAAGCTTTAAGCTAACCGTTTGGTCATGAGCGTATTTGTGTTAGTGAAGTGGAATGATGAGATCGACGTTCGCTGTCTATATACTATGAATCAAACCGGAAACGCGAAATTCACGCTCCTGCAAGACGGAAATACCTTCGACGCAAAGTTGTGGTGCGTGGACTTGACACTAAGGCCAATTTTATTTCAAAGTGCCGGGCTGCAAAATATAATCATAGAGATTGATTAAACGTGAAGTATAAATGCATAATCTGGAAGTTATTTTCTGAGTAGAGTCATGTAATATGAAAGCGAATCTCTGATATTAACAATCACAAGGGAAACCAAAGCCATAAAAAAAATCTGGCTACAATTCCCCAAATACCATAAATATAAAGCGAGTTATTTCCAATGCGGCACCTTAATTTTCAAATTAAAGTATCCTTATTCGGTGTCTGTTGCTGTATCGAAAGGACACAGGTGTAGGTTTTTGCAGCAAAGAATTTATCTTGAGAAAGAATGGAAAACAACATGAGAAGAATGACTGTGTAAAAAATCCACTACGTAATATGATATTTTGTGTTCGATGTAGCAAGTCGTTTACGCGGAGAGAGAGCTTAAAAAGACATGACAGAACTTGTAACGCCACCAGGCTACCGCACCGTGGTGCGGCCTAGCGGAAGAACCAGGTAACTGGCACCAGCAGCATTTATGTGCCCGCTGTCGCATTATTTGGTCTTCCTGCAGCGGTTGTCCGACGCCCACTTTTTTTTGCCTCGATAATTTAACAAACATTTTCATCTATGATGTATCTGCTTTCACTAGTGGCAACAGCTGTTAAAAATAGATTCGTAATGAAAATTTCCGTTTGTTTTATAAAAGGGATTCGATTCGGGAAAATAATCCATAATATTGAAAATTTAAATTTTTTAACTTAAAAATATTTCTATAATAAGGTTTACTATGCTCTGGCTCTCCTAATACTTTGCATAATAATAACTAATAATAAAGTTCCTGCATATTATTTGATTCAGGCGACATCACAACGCACACAATTTGCCACATAGAGTGGGAGAAAAATTTGTATATCTGTTTCGTTCATGCCATCAGCTTAACCGAGAACAGTGAGAACTGTTCAAATCATTCTGTCAAAGCACACATCCCTGCTCGCCTCAGCGGGGTTGGTGGAAAGAGGGGGGGGGGGGGGTGATTGGAACCGGCCCGAAAAATCACGTCACGATATTTAAGAAAACTGCTGTTAATTTTTTTAAATCTTGTAATATCAAAAACGCGGGTCACCCAGCAAGCTGACAGAGGCTTTTTACTGATGCGGATTATGTAATTTTTTCGCCAGCTCCATATTGCGTGTTTCAAAAATTTGTTGTACGTTTCTCATAATACATAATGCAATATATGCCCGCGGATCTAAACCGGTTAAGCGCTAAAAGGCGGTACGTGCGGTGTTAAGAAATGATGAGAAACGAGACATAGAGAGACGAAATGACAGGATACCGACGGATTCAAGGGAGCTTCATTCAACAGCTTAGTATCACTCCAATCCCACATCAGAGCAACTGCTCGAAATTGCGCACTAACAGTGGCACAGGCTCCGCGCGTGTCTTGTTGGAAGACTTTCTCTGGCACAATCTTCGTGCTTCCCTTGCATTGCCCGTGCGTGCGATGCAAGTCGATCTTCTCTTGACTCGCGACCGCATCCGACTCGCCGCAGATCCACAGCACGGATGACTTTTGCCGCGAACTGGTTCTTTACATCGTTTCCTGGAAAGTGCCTTCCAGCACTCCACCGTTTAAGTTCCGAGCATAAAAACTGTGTGGTGACTTGTGCTTGCCTAGTTTCGTTCTATTATCTCTATCTCTCCCTCCCCCCCACCATGCCTAGCTAACTTCCCGGATGTTTAGAAATATTCTGCACACAGTAGATGTAACAGGAATTCAGCCATCGATTCATATAATCAATCAGTTCTTCTGAACGTGGGTTTATTTGCAGTAAATTGGTGACAGTAAATATCCTGTATTTGCTCATAGCTCATAACGTTGCAGCCCACGCCTGAAATTCTCTCAAATGAATTGTTGCGCTCGTTCCGGGCTTCACAAATATTTTTTATCCACAAAACTTCTGACACTAGGCCCACTTGTCATTCCCTCTTTGTGTTTTACCACGTGCGCTGCCTGTTGTATGAATGGTAGTTTCTAACTCTTTGTGTTTTACCACGTGCGCTACCTGTTGCAATAGTGGTAGAATATAGCTCTTTGTGTTTTACCACGTGCGCTACCTGTTGTAAGATTCGTAGCAAAGTAATTTTATGAATTTTATTTTAACAGAATATAATTTTTAATATCGTTGTCCCTCTTAAATAACTTGTGTGTTAAAAAACTAAATTCATACATAATATTTCTTGTAACTTTCAGAATAGTCACATTTCCCTATCCCCCAACTTTAGGAAAACCACATACATTTTTTTTTGTTATATTGGTGCTATAAAAATTATATGGAACCACAAATTGGTTGTTAATAGATGCTATACACAATATTCCACATAAATGCTAACTAGTAGTAATATAATACATCCGTCAAAGATACATCTTCTAAATGATCGAGTCCAATTGCAAACCATAGTTAATTTTTCAGATTAATAACGGTACTAACGCGTGATACCTTATTATGTCATTATATGCTGTTAGATAATTATTAAATAAAGTTTATTCATAAAAATTAAGTAGTTCGTAAATTATTCCTGGAAAATTCTACAATAACAAACCACCCCGTTAGAACTTTATTGTGTGTAGGTGCATACTATATTGTTTACTGATAAGAATTTCCATAGGGACACAGGTTCTTAGGAAGAATTTTTATGCGGTTGAAAATTTTTCTTTTGAAAGCAGTAATATTTACATGTTTTTTTTAATAACCAACATAATAACATTAAAATTTAAAGAGCTTTAATTTTATTTAAATGTTTCAAAATGCGGACTTAATAAGTAGAGCGCAAGACTTATAGAAGTTGAAATAAAATTCTGTAAGTTTGTTTTCTATAGATGAAGACATTTTTGTCTTTCACTTCCACCATCAGTTTCCGCGAAATATTCAAATTGGACTGCGTCCTTTGCATATCAAACAGCAAAGAGGAGTTAAACTCCCGTTGGAATAAACCCCATGAGGCCGTCAAGAAGCAACCAAGAGGAAGGATTGTAAAATTAGTTCCGAGATTTTACAAGCGCGCATAGAGTAGTAGAGATGTGACTTAATTCTTTAACTACTTAGACCCTTGTGAAAAATGTTTGAAAACATTTCACTCTTAACGAGTTTCCAAGCTTTTATTATTTCGTAGGACATAGGCTCAATATACGAGTTTATATCGGTGGGGATTCTGTAAACTTAAAGTAAAGACAGTGTTAATAATAATTGATTTTTTAAATTGTTTATTGACAAACGATTTGCCATGAACGTATTAAAAGAAACGTTTAATAAACCTTTTCACAGAAACCAAGTGTGTAAGACGTTGCTAGCAAGGAATATGGGTTCGCTTCCTATCGTGATAGAAGTTAAATTATTCTGTCTTGATATTAGTGAAATTTGGATATTGTTTCTGTAATCTCCCAAGTAAAGGAGAATCGATGATTTTAAGTAACCATTAATTGCTCAGAAAAAGAAAATGTATTGACGAAACGTTCAGCCAGTCATCGTCATGTTTTACAATTTTTGGGGTAACTTTGTATGAACTTGGATTTTGTCGACACTAGTAATGCGCTAATCAATGGAACTCATTAAATATGTAGATATTTTTTAAATTTTATTTTTATTTACTGACATTCTTTGGGCAAAATATGTTTCTTTAAGGTGGCCATACAGATGATCGCAGGATGCCTGAAAACGCGAGGGTGCTAAGGGTGACGATGGCTTGTTCATAATTGTGTCTTCGCCTCTAATATGCACCCGGCACCGAACCGGCTCGCAGTCTCGCGTCGGTATCGCGTCTCTGAGTGACTCAAAGTGGAGACTAGGTACATAATTCTGTTTCTAAAATTTTGATACCTGTAAATATCCGTGAAAACATCAGTTCGAGCCTTTTTCACTATACAAAAAAAATGTTAAAAACGAAAACATAAAACGATTTTTATTTATACCAGTGAAATGACCATTAAATGATATTCTCCATCAGATACCATTTATAAATATGGAGCGTTTTGTAAATGGCGCGTTAACGCTCGTAGTACTGCACGCCGTAGCTGATAAAGCCTGGTACTCTCTTAACAGTCTCGTGTGGATTATAACAACAACAAACAACAAATTTAACAACAAACAACAATTTTACACTTCCACAGTGTCCCTACAGTTGTAAACTTGAAATTTTCATCACTGGACTGAGATTTGTATGGAGTCACTTTCTACCTACAAATAACCATAAAAATTGTGATTCCAAAGCTCACTTCTTGTCACAAAAAATCTACTTAATAAAACTGACTGACTTACAGAAAACCCACATACTGAATCGGTGAAACTAGAGATGTGATATTTGGAGGAAATATTCACTAAGTACCCTAGAGTGCACCAAAGAGGAATTTTTGAAATTCCATCCTTAAATGGGGGAAAAGGGGTGGTAAAATTTGTATGAAGCGAAATACCACTCAGTGACTCACTCATCACGAATCTTATCGGAAATATAAGACCTACGGACTAGGAAATTTGGCACGTGTATTAGTTTTGCTGCTTAGACATCCGCTAAGAAAGGATTTTACGCCAAATCAGCTCCCAAGTAGGGATGTGAGCGAATTGATGATTAAAATTTCCCGTCTTTCAAATATGAGTCCTTGACTTTATATGTAATGATGTGCAAAGCCCGGTCAACGCCAGGTACTTCAACTAGTTATTTTTAATACTGAAGTACGATAAAAAAAATAATTGCGTTACATTGCCGCTATGAAGTTATGCCTACTCTAGGGTCTCGACGGAGGGGAGAAAATTGAGAAACCCGAACTCACCTGAGCGACCGTCGCGTATTAATGACTACCCGCTTATAATAAACTTTTTCTTCTCTGGATATCGTCTGTCGTTAAGGGCTCCGCCTACCCGGACACACATACGGTGTGCAGAGCATCAGGAAAAACAACGCGATTTCAAAACTACTCAAGATATCCGAGTGGGGTCTGCTTACGAAAAGCATTTAATAGTTCGCTGAGGGCCGAAAAGTACTTTTGATTTTGGATTAAGTTTTTAAACCGTATTTTTAGAAGAGTTAAAAATGGCTAAAATGCATATTTTCAGAGTAATTTTTAGGCGAAAAACAACCAGTACAGATTCTTCAAAGCACTTAAGGGACTTGCATTATAATACCGTTATCTTTATTTCTCGGCCATATAGGCCTAATGTTATGGTCACCGCTCAAAAATCACAGTTATCATGTGACGACGAGAAGACTGCGCGCCAGTTCAGAGTCTCGCGCTTAGAGGCTATACCGCGATATAAATATCAGCGAGCGTCGCTCTTATCAACCCGCCTCACTAACACACACATACACCCCTGACGAGGCGGGCCCCTTAAAAGCGCCATCGAGCCAACTAAAAGTCGAGATAACTCGATGGATGTAACGACGAACATAGAACAAGCCCTCCGGAGCTGTTTAGCACGTTTGAGGTCCAGGCACAAGAGATCAATAAGGGCGACATCCCTGTGTGAATCAATTCCCTCCTTACCCCCAAAACACGCAAGCCACTAAACTGGTATTCATTCTTGTTATACGGGGTGCAAATGCGATACTCTTAAGGACTCGCACTTGCTGAACGACAAAGAAAGTTTCTATTTTACCTAGAGTAATATTTTGATGTTCCTGAAAAACATAAATACATTTTAAAGAAAATGAAATAAAATGACACGCATAAACGTTATTTAAATGTAGTTGGGAGCTTGGCATGACGACAGAATTTTCAGTAGTTTTGCCATAACGGACAGATCTCTAATGTTATGCGCGGCTCTAAACGCTATTATACAGTTGGTTTTTTTTTAAAGAATTATGGCTATGAATTAGTACTGTTCTTCAAATATGACTGTCAATACGAGTGTTACAATACAATAACGTGGTATTATTATATTGAAGACTGTTTATTAAATACTAACGAAGAGTGTACTAATAAAAAACTTTCATACTACATTAAAATATTTACTTTGGGAGCGGGGGAAACTTTTTCCAAGATTATGTATAACTATAAGTAGCTAAAGTTCGTTAAGGTAAATAATTCAAAATTCATATCTAAAGGCATTATTTACAAAATTTTCATTGAGAAAATATAAGTTCAGAAAAATTCTATGTTTATCAAGATGCCAAAATTATAGAACTATTCTCAAGCAATTTCGACAATTTTATATGGAGAATAAATATCGAGTTTTTTTTCATAGAGTTATGTGATCGGTCATATTTCTCAAATAAGCTTTTGAGAAAACGAATCATTCCAAAATAATTTGTTGCAGTCTCAAAATTAATAGCATGCTTAAGCAGCTGTGGCAATATTTTTACGGTCTCAGTAATATGCGTCATTGCATTTATTTTACTCAAATTTTGATTAATTCGTAGTGCATTTTTATGACTAACAACTTAATATTGAAAGTAAAAAAGAATTTTCCAATAGTATGTTTCCGTTTTTTCACTTGTATATGTCTTAAATTTTAATGTGCAAAATGTTAGACATTACTTACTGCTGTCACAGGAAAAATAATTACGAAGTGATAATACGGGATATTTTTTACGTTCTCAAAAATAAGTAACCTTAATTCACTGCTTCGTAATACTTCACACTTGATTTAAAACTTTTTTTGGTCTTACGCCATTGCTTGTTTATGTCCGTATGGTGTATTACGTACGCACCAAAAAGAGTTTTAAATTTATCTTCTCCATTTAAAAAATGAAAAACATAAAACTTGATCAATTTTAAACGTCCATGTTATTTTAGTCATTAAAATTACGTTTTTCATTCATTTATTTGTAGTGTACGATATGTTTGGTGAATATGTAGATTGTTAAAATTACGGTTGAAAAGATTTTAAAAATAGTGATTTTATAATGTGATGCACATGTTTATAATAATCAAAAGAGATATAATGTAAGGGGAAGAGTTATCAATATTTATTGAAACTTGTTTAATTTTTGTTCCTTTGAAATAATAGTTCAAACCCCTATTTTCACATTATATTTTAGTATTGTTTTCTTTAAAAATTAAATACACGTTACAAAGAAATTCGGCTGGTGCGCATATAATAGCGTACCATTGATATTGCAAAAAAAAAAAAAAAAGCTAGATTTTTGAAGATTTGACTCGAAATACTTTCACGAAAAAGAATTACGGGCACGCCAAAACTATAGAATGTTTCTTGATCAAAGGTCTTTCTGCTGAAGGAAATGCGTCGTTGAAATCCTTGCTTTTAAGTAATAAATCAACTTAAAAACAAAGTTTTAATGCGAACTTGCATACGAGTGAGTAAAGACTCCCTGTTGTGACTTCTCGCAGCATTTTTTTAATTTTTTATTTTCCCCAGAACGTTTTATCCCACTCACCGAAGCTGGCGAGCGGGTATGGACCCTTTCCTCGTGACGTCACGGACGGCGCGCTACCATGTGCTCGCAGATCGGCGTCCCAACGCAGACTGGCGCCCGACGCGTCCTTCCTGGGGTGGGTTTGAGCAGGAGGGGGAAGGGATGGGGGGAGGGATGGGGGACGCGCGCGCGCCCACCGCGCACCCACACTGCGCACATTCTCGCAGTCACCGATCCCCGATCAGGCCCGAACATACACGAAGTTTGCCCGCTTCCTCGCGTCTCCCTTCCTCCTCTTGCAGACGCCGGCGGTTCTGACTTATTAGAGATTATGATTCTATATTATCTTTGAAAGATTTGTGCAATGGGAATGCATGACTTGATGTAAGTTTTTGGACATACGCCATTGCTAAAAACTTTTTCTGTTGAAGAAAAACTAAAAAATAAAAATGGTGTTTATATCCTTGTTGACACCAGCAATTTTTTGCTTAATTTTGTGTTTTTTTTGTCTTTTTTTGGGTTTTATTTAGATATTTCTTTATTTTTATTTTTTAGTTTTTCTTCAACAGAAAAAGTTTTTAGCAATGGCGTATGTCCAAAAACTTACATCAAGTCATTATAATTTTAAGTTTCTTATTTGTACTTCTTGCCACGCAATGATGCCCGCGCATGTGGAGAATGCAGACATCGATCGGGCCCAAAAGAGCGATGCTGTGATAGGAGTGGAGGCTTTTGCGAAGCAGCACTGCGGGAGGCATAACATAATAAAGCTTATTACTACATAATTCTCTTTGGCTGATGTCGCAGATAAAAAATAATATATTCAAGTATACGAGCGCTAAAGTAAGAAAGCAAGGTTGAAAGTATGCAAGTGTGAAAGTGTGCAAGTATGCTGCGTCATTTCCACCTCTTCCCTGTCGTATCCGCCTCTACTTGTTCCCCCACCACGTACCTAACTATTCCCCTCATGCGATTGGAATTTTCGTAACGCTCGAAAATTGCAGCCACCCTCAGCAAAGAACTTTCACTTTGGCTAACTTATACACTAGACTATATGTAATTTAAAATGCTACCCCTTAGAAGGTGAAAAAAAGGTAAATATGGTTTTAAGATTATTAATTATACCTTCGAAGCTAGTAAAGCGTAATAAAAGATATTGGGTACCACTAACAAACATACGAAAGCTGCAAACCACAATTTTACCATTTTGAGAAACATAAATTGGTGAAAAGGGAGTAATTAGGTATTAAGATGATTAATTATATCTCTGAAGCTAACAAAGCATAAGACAAGATATTGTGTTCAATAATAAACATACCAAAACTATCATCCAAATTTTTTTCCACTTTGCTAAATTCAGTCCCTGAGAGGTGAAAAAGGGGTATTTACGTTTTTAGGATAAATAATTATAACTCCAAAGTTGATCAAGCTCAAGAAAAAATATCGAATATGAAAAAGGGGTAAATAAGGTTTTAAGATAAATAAATATATATCCGAATCTAATCAAGCATAAAAAATATCTTGGGTACCAATAATAAATACAAGGAAGTTACAACCTTAATTTACCATTTTGCGAAATTCAAACCCCAAAGGGATGTAAAAAGGTTAAGTATTGTTTTAAAAAGATAAATGAACGCTTACAATTCATTTAGAAGTAGAAGTGAGAAAATAAGAAAGAACAACCTGCATGTAGATCATGTTTTGTATTTTCTTTTCATTGAAACAAATTCTTATTTAAGGGGTGTAAAAGACGGTAAGTTTTGATTTATTTTTAGAAATCGTACCTCCAATACTAATTCAGTACGACTTAAATTATTTGCTACGAATAATACAAATAATAAACTACTCATTATTAATTTACCATTTTGCGATATTCCGCTTTTAAGAAAAATATGCATACTTCCGTACCTACTAGATATAGGGTTAAGAAATATAGAGTAAATACTTCTTTTTCATTTTTCCATTACTGAAATGGTAAGGGGGTGAAAAAAGTTGTAATCTTTCTTTTGTCATAAAAAAACTCATATCTCCATAGCAAATGGCTATAAGAAACTGAGCATGAATAACTTAAATAACTAATTCTGTAGAGTATTTTTTACTTTTTTTTTAATTCGATCCCAAAGGCAGTATCACAAAGTTGCATTTTTTTTTAAAATAGTAATAGATCATATATCCAAACAAATTAAGCTGGAGGTAAGCAACTGAACAAGAATAACATACACTATTTGATTCCATAGAATGTTTTTTTTTTACCATTATTAATTTATGAAAAGGCTGTCAGTTCTGTTTTATTATAAAAGTCATATCTCTGAAGCTAATCAAGCGGGATGAAAGTTATGTGGTTTATTTATTTATAACCATGCAAAATATGCCTACTCATTTTACTACTTGCTTGAATTATATTTATTAAGGGGTGAAAGATTTTAAATAAGTTTTTAACATTTCAAATTTATATTTTATGATCAAAGCAAACTTAATTTAAGATATTGGCAATGATTAGCAAAACCATAAGTTAATCTACGTTATCGTATTAAATGTACTTCTAAATATCACCTCTCAAGTTGTAACAGGGGTAAATAGTTATTTTAAAAATCATTAAATAAACTTTATGGATCCACTGAACCAGTATAAGTCGCGTGACATATAGTACACAGGAAAATATTTTCTGTACTTTAACAAAAGATACCTTTGGAAAAACAGTTGCCAATAAATAGTTTGTAATACTACAAGAAAGATATTGTAAATTTGTACAAAACATAGCTATGGATATATTTGCATACATGGAATACGTTATTAGAGATAATACTGAAAATTGGTGTATAATTTTATATTTTAATTTATGTTTTATTCAAGCATTTTTTGAACCATGGATAAGATAATCGAATATTTAAAATTGGAATACACGATCACTTTATTATCATGCTTATAATTGTGCGCAGTTATCACTGGAAAGTTGTTCACTGAACGGTTTGAAAATAACTTCAACTATTGGAGGTACTAGCATAAATGTCTCGGTAAGGATCAAAATACATTATAACTGCGAACGCTATTTTTGTAGTGACACAGTTTATTTTTATGTAAATCTACAAATTTGCAAATACCTGTAATTTTACTTGAATATTTGCGTTACATTTACAAAAAAAAATAAGTCTATGACACTTGGATTATACGTTCTTTAAATGATTCATGCAATTGGGAGTTTTGATTGAATGCAGTTTTTTTTTTTTTGGGAATACGCCGTTACAGTTTTGCACTGTTTGTCATGGAAAAATTCCCCAAAATAAATTTTTAAAAAATTGGAATTTTTCCATGACAAACAGTGCAAAACTGCAATGGCGTATGTAAAAAAAACTGCATTAAAACAAGGATTACAGTTTTGAAACTACCAGACAGTCTACTGCTCAGTGTTTCGGACTGGCTTGGGAGAAACTACTGTACGTTGCTCGAGCCGCCGCTCAAGCAGCACAGCGCCCGCCTGTAGGGGCGCCTGCAGTCGCGTTCCGCGACCCAACTGGGGACGCATTCGTCGCGCGAAGAGATTCCAACTGGGTTTTAATCAGCGCTCGTTGCCTCTCCCTCGGTTAGCTGCGTGAGCGCCGCAAGTGGGACCGTGCGAATTCGTAACTTGCTTCGGTTCCCAGAGAGGTTGTAATCACCTCTCTCCTTTCCCCCTTTCCCTAAACCCACAACAACCCTTCTCCCTTACACATTCCCAGAAGTGCTCATGTTGTTTCGAGGGGCGATAAATAATACATACTCGCCCGCGGTCGAAATTCAACCCACGTTTCGAAGCGAAGAACGCAGTTTCAGTCAGGATAATGAATATTGTTTTTAAACTATTGAGTTTGTTTCGTCTTTTCATTTTGTCGTGTTTTTGTATCGTTTCAACTGTTGTGCTGATTTTTTTTTGTTCAATATTTTTGTGCTGTTATCATTTGTGTTTTTTTTTTCGTTCTCTTAGGCCATTTTTCTTTGTTTTTCTTTGTTTGTTGACCATATTCCTGTTATGGAGTATTATGTGGTGTTTATATCCTGTTGACAACAGCAATTTTTTGCTTAATTTGTGTTTTTGTCTTTTGGGTTTTTTGTAGTTTTCTTCTACAGACATACATGTGCTTAGCAATGGCGTATGTCCAAAAGCTTACATCAAGGTAATGAATACTCGTACACTGTTAAAAATGTTTACCCTAAGCATTAACGAATCATCAAAATATTCTCATAAATTTACACCCAAATTACGAACTCAAATATTCATTTTAAATACAGATATTTGTAAATTAGTTCAATTTGTTGAAGATGTTTGTAAACCTTTTCTTAAAGAGCTTTTCCAGTATTATATGTGCACATTATATAATAAGCATAATAAAAAATAATGTCATATTATTGTATATTAGTTTATCTTCTCCATTGTTTTTTTTTTTAAAAAAGTATGCTTGGATGAAACAAGATTTAAAATATAAAATCATGAGCCAACTTTCGTAAAAAATACTCAGTGTTATCTTGAAAAACATATTTCATATATGCAAAAAAACAATAGCCATATGTTGTACAAATTCACAATAATTTCCTTGTAGTATTACAAATTACTTCTTGGCGAAGATTTCTTTTGTAAAAGTACAGAAATATTTTTTCTCTGTGTTGCAATCTTTGAAAGTAGATTGATGGTTACGGAGTTTCCTTTTTCTGAACATGAAATCAAAAAAATCATATCTGGAAATTAGCAAAACCTTCAAAAACTTATTAAGTCTACAGTAAAATTATACATCTTTCTTCCACGCTCATATTTACCTTATTTACTATATAAACCTGAAATACCAGGCCCGAATCTGGAGTAGTTTCTACTAATATTTAGTTAGACTGATTCTAAGATGAACATTTCGATTATTTCAGGTGCAGACTTTGTCGAAATGTCCGTTTTTCTGCAATTTCAACCATGCATGATTTGTGTTAGAATCAGAGTAAAAAAAAAAAATCTGAGTGAATGAAAGTGAAGCACAATTTCCATTAGCATTGGTAAATTATAGCCTATGTTTAGTGGGAAGCCTACGATTCACTAATCCTTCTGGACATACCCGAATACTCACGTTGGCAAGCCTTATTTTCACAGACGAGAGCCAAACCCGATGTTCCCCAAGTTCATGCTCGCTTTTTTTTCCGTACCACAACAGGTGTATTTATTTGGGGGGAAAAAAATTCGCAGGCATTTATTCTCCAAATGCGCGGGTTTAACTTATAAGATGTCATTCTTAATATTAGCAAGAAGTAATTATAAATACTTTAAAACTTTGTGGATGGTTGATTATATTAGGTAAGTATATCTACATTAAAAATACTGTAAAATCATTTTATGGTTGCTTAGCAAATAACTTTTTGATATGTAGCTATCTAGTGCTAGGAAACCGTTTACATGATTTCACAGTATTTTTAATGTAGCTATCCTAACCAAATCAACCGTCCACAATGTTTTAAAGTATTTATAATGTAGCTAACCTAACCTAATTGACCATTAGTTATCATGAGTTGTATATTTATTTACAATGGAAAAAAAACCGAAGATGCACTATCGGGGGTTTGGCTCTCTCGTCTCTTAAAAGAAGACTTGCGAACGTGAGTATTCGGGTATGTCCAGAAGGATGAGTGAATCGTAGACTTCCCATGCTTAGTGGTATTAGTCCGCGAAGATTGTGAATATTCTGAAATAAATGGCAAACTAGTTAATTGAATGCGTCATTTACCAACTCCACAATTTTTAACACATCTGAAAAATTAGCTGATCATCAAAAGATATGATAAAATAATTAAACATAATTATTTCAATTTATAACATCCCCTGACAAATTAAGAAATAATAACAAATTAATGGTTTAAATAGCCCTTATATTAATTTTGGAAGTTAGTTTTCAATTTTTCTCTTGGATATTTATTTATTTTTTAAAATAATTTGGTTTAACAAATTGATACTACACATTTTAATTCCGTTTACTTATTAAATCTAAAATGACGACGCATTTGCTCAAAAGGGTTAATTTCAATCACATGAGTTATACTTTAAACATAAATACTCTATCCAAGATATTTAAGTACCCATTAAACATCCAAACATCACTATAAATTCTATACTCATTGCATATTGAATTCAATTGCAATATGTGGATTTATACGAAAATTAGTTATTATTTTTCACATCATATAAAAATGCAATACTTGTTTCAATAATAATTCAAGTCAGAGATGTTTTAAAATGTACGATTAGTAAATTATTTGAAATTTTTGATAGAAAAATTTACGCCTACTACATAAAATTCAAGTGAGTGAAAATTTACTTTGCATATTCTTCCACAAAAAATAGCGACTGTACATACTGTACTGTACTAGTTGCTATATTCCATTTGACGTCTGCCTCGCTCGCACGTGGCTCTTATTATTTTAGTGCCAACTAATTCATGGCAATTCGTATTCATAGAGCGACTAGCGATTCAAATCATGTAAGAGTATTATGTATTCGGCTCACGTTGTTACAAAACATGTGGTCATTTAGAATGAGCTATATGTTTCGTGTTGAAGCCAAGTAAGCAAAGTGCGTACGTACATAAAACAAAGTGCTTAACATTTTCAGATATAACAAAGATTTCTTCGTAAAATAACTGAAAAAACTTCCATGGTAATAAAAATTCCTGTTTATTTAAAATATGTGTTGTTAATTTAAGCCTTTAAAGTTGTATAAACGTGTTTTCCATGCTTAACAAAATTATGAAACTTGATTTACAGGGACGGAAAATTTTGTCTCACTTGAGAAGCTAAACATATACGTGTATTTTAAAACGTGGTGTATGTGTGTTTGGCAGTTAAGTCTTAAGTTTTTTTTAATGATTCTTACGATGGGTAAGATTGATTAAAATCATTATTTTGGACATGTGCCAATGCTAGATTGCACCGTATATCGTAAAGAAAACCTGAAGAACGAATGAAGAAAGATGAATACAAAAACACGCAGAAAACAAGCCAAAATCAACCCAAAAATGTAGAATTTAAGACAGCACAAAGAATTACGTGAAAGTAATTAGAACAAAGCGCAGAACAGACGTACACGCTGTTTTTACCTGATGACAAACAAATCTCAAGTTCTCGAAACGTCGTAACTGTTTAGTCTTGGGAAGCCTTCTGAGCTCGTCTGCGCTTTCGACGTTGTTTCGTCAAAATACCTACTTCATTTCATCGCTGGGTTCACATGTTCGTCGCTGTATTGTCGGTGTGTTGTTCAGTTTATCTATTTAGTATCGTCGTCGGGTTCCTCTACCTGTCGCTGTGGTGTCCAAGGTTGTTGTTGTTTGTATATATTCAATGTTTTCGTGGTAACTGTCTCGTCTTTGTCAGACCACTGTGTACAGCGAAAACTATCAAAGGTGTATGTCCAAAATAATGATTTAAATCAGTTAAGTCTTAACCAATTCGCAGCAAGGAATGCTTCTCCGTAATTCTGCCAGGAAAAATACTTCTGCGAACACACGAAAGATTCCAGCGTGTGGGTAGGGCCCTTCATGTCGCCCGACCTCACCACAAATTAATTTTCCCTGAATAATTTCACCTCGTTCTAAGACTTATACGCCAACTTGGCCGAAAACATATTGGAAAAATCAAACTTGGTTAAGGCTGGACAGGTCCCGCTATATCTTGGACTGGATCTGTGCACTTTTAGACAATAGCTAAGTTTGTAGGAATAACTGGCGTATTAGTTCACGGGCTATCCGCGATTGGTGGTCCTCTCTGCTCTATTTCTATCTCTTCCTATCGCTCTGTATTTCCTTCTATACATCTATCTCCATCTCTCTATCTCTTCAACCCTCTCCATCTCTCCATCCCTCTATCTTTATACATATATCTCTATCTCTCGATTTCTCTACATCTCCCCTCTAAACAAGTGTCTGACCAAATGTAACGAAACGCGAGGCATTAAAATTAATAAATGAGTTACATGCATAACAGATTTTTGTAATGTCAATCTTACATTTTTTTTCGAAATTCAACAGTTAAGGGAATCAATTAGAGTGATTTTTGGTCTTACAATAAAAATTAATATTTCTGAAGCTTACTAAACTGCAGAAAATACATTAAATGTGGTAAACCTGTATAAAGAGCGTTATATGTTGTGTATACTAGACAGAGGAAAAGGTTTAGTCGAAACAAATATTTACTTGGCGTAAAACAATATTGTATTGACCTAACTGAAGTTTACGTGTAAAAATATTTAAAATAATATAAAGTTGATCTGATATACTCTTTCCCATTTCAGAATATTTGTTTGAATAAACATGTGTTTACTAGGATGTTGGAAGGCGCCTAAGGCGCCCGTTGAATATAAGAGAATGATGAATATAGCAGGCACTTTGATTTAATATGCACGAAGTTTTCATTGAAAATTGACTCTCTTTTATATATTCTGCCAATGAAAATTATTTCATATATATGAAATGATAAAAAAATATCTGACAAAAATTACATTAAGTGCATCTGTGCTATTTACTGATAATTTTAGCAGCAAAAAATTAAGTGACCAAAAAAGAAGAATATTATACAAAAATTCAAAAGGGCGTAACTAAAAAAAATTCAATCTGCCAAAATATCTTTAGGACATACAAACATGCCACATGGGGAATCACATTTAAACTTTAAACGAAACGCACGATGAACTGAAATTACAGATTCACTCTTAGCGAATTGCAGAACACAAAACGCTTTACGCTCAGAAGTCGCCATTTTGCGTAGGTGGCGCTGCAAGCGGAAAAAAAAAAAAGCAATACTCGCTCATGAGCTTATCTCAAACTGTTTGGGAAACTCTTTCATTGTGACCTTGAACCAACAACTATCTACAACGCTTACCGTTGATAATATTAAAATTTACAATTTGGAACATTCTTTTATGGACATACTGTATTTAAGGGTCTTTTTGGGTAGTTACTGTGTGCACAGCTCGCACTGAAATACGCATGTGGAATAACGCCTTTTTTTTTCTGGGAGGCTTAAAGCTCTCACTCTGATCGGCATTATAAAAAATTAAATCCTTTTTGGGATCACCTCTATCAGAAATGTGCTCTTTGATCTTCCGCACTGCGCCACAGATGGTTTAATAATTTACGAAATGCGCACGAATCCCGAGAAAGTGCAGACTGCATGATGCACTCTCAATGCAGTACTGATTTTTTTTTTTGATACTGCTCGTGGGACGTGGGAACCGATACTTTTGAATTAAAAAAAAAAGGTTATTCTGATCGCATCACCGGTGTTGTACTCTATCCGGTTTGATGGTACTGCTTACCCATGCCCTTTGCGCTGCAGGTGAAGTTCGACTGGGCGATTCCTTCTGCAGCTTTTGGCAACACTGTTTCGATACCCCGCTCGGGGTATTTGCCGAGGTCTCGCTCGCTGTGCGCGTTTCACGTCTGATGACCAATCCTACTCACCTCAGAACAGCGAGTGTATAGTAGAACGGTGTGGCTATTTTAAATAGTTAATGCTGTTACCATGTTGGTAACTGCCTCAACCGTGTGTGATTACTTGCTGGTCATAATAGCTAATTGTTTGATATTTATTTAATTTCTTGTTATATTTAATTAATTTTATTTTCTGTATGGTACTTAATTGGTAAAATTTAATTCCTTGAACTTTCTTGAAATTGCACTATCGAGCTAGCGAGTGTTAAGTTCGTACACTATGCCGAAGATTTCCGAGTGGAATGCCCCGAGTCAAGGCCGCGAGGAACGTGGATTGCTCGATGTGTCGCCGGAGTGGACGGACCGCAAGGGACGAGTGCCTACGCTGAACGAGCGTGGAGGTTTTGGCGGTCGGGGTGCGTTGGAGAGACGCGAGGCGATGGACATGGCTGGTGCCCCGGGGTGGACAAGTGCCGTGGCAGCGGCGGACTTGCTGCGACTCTGAAAGTAAGACTAGAGACCCTTAATTAATTCCTGGTGATGGTTCGTATGGACGGAAGGTGGAGAAAAAGAATTTCAATTTGACTTATGGCTACGTGAAACGATCGTGACTGCGTCTAACGTCTTGTGCTAACGTGAATATAACTTATAAATACTTCTGAATAATCGTGCTCGATACAGCTCGATATAATGGTGCAAAAACAATACGGAAAGGACCGTTCGGTAAAAATGGCCATATAGACTTTTGTAAGAACTTTCATAATAATATTTCCATTTTTAGTAAATCCATGCGCATGGTGTTTTTGCTGGTGTATGCCCTGTATCACTTATTAATTTTTGATGTCAGTGTTAAGTGTATGTTATTATTGTACGGCGTCATCACTCGCAGTAATAGTATTGCATTAAATTCATACACCGTACGTCTGTTTGCTTTACATGTGACGCCCCATCGACCCCACTTCAATTTGTTGCTTATAGAATCTTTTTCGAATCCCATACACACAAGACGGGGGAAGAGTACATATAAGAAATTTTTTTCTTTGCTTCCCTGTGGCGGTGTGTGTGGAGGGTTTTTTGTAGACCCCGGTAGCGATCAAGGTTTTTGAGATCGCTGGAGGCCGGGGTTACAATGCGACGGGTTCCATTCAAGTAATCTTTTCGCTCTTTCCATTTTGTATGTATATACTTAATTAAGACGTACGATTTCTGTGTCTACAATATCGTTTACGCAAGGACTTATTGATTGTGATGGCATAAGCCGTCAGTGTGTAGAGGTAAAGGTTACTCGACTGGAAAAAAGAGTTGTTTTCTTTTTCGTGGAAAATGGTTTCTTCGTTTTATATATAACTTCGTATAGCCGGTCCAACAGGACTCAAATACTTAACTAGAACAAACCATTTACGTCTTCTATTAAAATAATTTTTTACCCAGAACGGGCCAATGTCATGAGTTATTTAGTAGGTGGTTTAATCTATACATAATAATTTGTATATATGCCCCAAAAAGCTTTCATGGATGAGACAATCTTTTCATTTCCTCTTTTAAACTGTTGTTTATAACTTTGGCTGTGGGGATTAAAGAATTAATAAAATGAACTATTAACGTGGAAAGACCAGTATTTGCTTAAAAAAAAAAAAAAAAAAAAAAAGTTTCGCTATTCCATCTCCCTCTACTTCAATTCTATACAACGAGCTAATTCCATGAATAATTGCTGCCTATTGTGAACGCCTGATACAGATAAGTGTTTCCCATTTCCTCGTCACAGTGGTGAAAGGAAAGAAATTTAAAGAAATATGTTAAACCCATCGCTCGAATAATCCGTAACCAGATTTATATTCTCCGGCCCTCTTTTATTTTACGTGGGGGGATTGCATCCTTAATTTCACGTATCAAGAAAAAATAAAGTTCTATAATAAATATTTAAGCCGTGTCGTATGTACATCAACAAGTGGAAAAATCTAACGCTTTTTTACTCATAAACGTAAGGTGGCCGTAGTTAGATTAAAACCCTTACCTTCGGCATGTCGCAAATTTTTGAACAACGGGTCAATCGGAATTGTCATGAATTCGAATGTCCGGGCACAACAGTTGAATATAAAATTCTTTAATATTTTACCATTTTAAAGCGTGTTTCGAGTATGTTACTCCTGTTTTTTTTTTGTTTTTTTTTCAGTTTTGTGTTTTAATGCAGTAAAGTAGTATGTAAATGTCAGACCGGCGACAGGCTTCAGGCTGTGGTGCCTGTGGTGCCTACCGCCATCTTGGATTGTGACGTCACGGTGGCCATCTTGGACTCAACAATTCCTCAAAATTCCTCCAAAATGACTCAAAATAACACGAAAATTCCCGTTTTGAGGAAAAATTTCTCGTTTTCTTCCTCAAAAATTAAAAAATTAGGATTTCGAAAAACCTCAAAAGTCATTTTGCCTTAGAAAGAACACAATGTCCATATAGAGGCTTAAGCATCCATGTCTACAGCCTCCGATAAGCCTCTGACGTCATCATGGATTATGTCATCATGGAATATGACGTCACCGTTGCAATTTCCGTACGACTGCCATCTAAAAAATCTATATTTATTATCCGATTTTAATGAAAAAAAAATTTAAAAGGTAAAAAAAATTCAAGTAATTAAATTTTAATAAAATATTTAAAAACATACTTTTACAACATTGAGCTCGGAGTCCTCGGCACGAACCTGGTGAGGGCAAAAAAAAAAAAGTGACCGAACCTTCCTCCAAGGAAGACGCTGGCAGACTGATTCCCCCCACCAATTATGTCAAAGTATATATATCGCCACCTAGTATGACGTCATGTCCGCCATCTTGAAAATGCGTAATTTTAATGCTAGAAAATGAGGAAAAATCTTAAAAATTATTATTAAAATTTAATAAAAATTCTTTTAATCCTTCGTTGCACTTTTAGTTACGTCTGCTATCTTGGAAAATCGTAATTATTTAGCTAGAAATTTTGAAAAAATACAAAATTCATCAAAAAATTCACTCCTTAAAGTAATGATTAATTATATCGATTCCTGTCCTTAGTTCGATCCCTGGACGACGCAAAAAAAATTAATTTTATGTAAAATTAATAAATTTCAATAAATCACGATCAAAGTCCTTAAGAGACTTAAAATCATCTACTACCATCTTGCTATAAACCATTACGACTGCCATCTTAGATATTTGTATTTACTGACTTATAAATTCAGGAAAAATACCAAAATTCACCGTAAAAATCACACATTGCTTTACATATTGAATCGCTACTTGGATCGATCTATGGATGAAACTATAAATAAATTTAATTGAAACACTAGAAAAGTGTCAGGTTCGAGATATAACACCGCAAGTACTTTTACAAACATAATATTTATTACATAATTTTTTATTCTACTATAGGATCACTTGCGAAAGCCAGCATTCTTATAAACATTTAGCATTGCATAAGCGTGAAATGACTAATTCTTAGCTCCAATCGGTTTATACTAGACAGAGACCAACCAGAACCTCTACTGACATAGTCCTCTTCTTGACAGAGTTTCTGGATACCGTGTTTAACAGTTTGCTTCACATCATCAGAACTGTAAATTACAGCAGCCGATGTCTTAAATGCACACTTCTTCACTTTGCCATCGAACAAATATGGCTATCCATATGTACAGTCAAACCGCAAGTTATATTTCAAAGATCCGTTTGTTGTTACGTCATCAGTAAACTGATTGGTTATGTTCAGTCTGATATCGTAAAGAAAATTACAAATGTCTTTCGATTCACTAAGCGTATTTAGACAATAGTAGTCTTTCAATGTTCCACGAAATACAGACTGCGCCAAGTAGAAGCCATTATCATTCACCTGTAGAGCACCGATCACAGTCTTAGGTTTAGTTCCATGTCCAGATGCCATAGCAATCGGTTACTGCGCATCTGTTGTTTTCTCTTGCTTGTACGCTTTCAAGTCTCCAATCTAAGGCGAGGAGTCGAAATTTCTGCAGGTAGTTCAGCAGTAGGCGCACGGACTTCACCTTTACAATTTTTCGCATTTCGTCGCAAATTATCAAATCGAGTAAACCATTCATAACACTCATCACAGCGAAACTTCATGCGAGAAGGATTCTTCGTACATTTACTCCTCTCATGTCTCCGTACATCATGAACAAATACAAACGTCATATCTCAGTAGCTGCAAGTATACCGCGGTGATGAAGACGAGCCTTTCAGACCCGATACAGATGTCGATGTTACTGAAATTGTACCATTTCCAGGCATACTCTTATGCACATCAATCATTCGCTGTTGTATAGAAGCCTTTACTTTCTGCCGCGCAACAGGTCCTTTGAATTTTTCCAAGTTTTGCTGCAAATTAGCATTTCTTGTAAATTGCTTGCGATATTTCTCACAGCCAAACGTTTTTCGATAAATGTTCTTGGCACATTCTCTCTTCTCGTGTCGACGAGCATTGCTGTTGTTAGAGAAAATCTTGTCGCAGTAACGGCACCGATGTTCGTTAGTTGTTGTCGAATCATCAGCCAAGTCTCCATCGAGGGTGAAACGAAGTTCGCCGAGTTTTCTTGTGCCGCCAGCACTATCGGCATTAACGTATCTTCTGCTGGTGGTACCGCGACTGTTTTAGTCTCCTCCAATGACGTCGTCGTTGCCAATAGGATCTGCTCCTTCTTCGTCGCCGCTGTCGTCAGGGTTCCCGTAGACGATGGTACAACGTCCATCAAGTTCGCCGTTATAGACGGTAAAGATGCCATCGAGTTCACAAGAACTTATGCACCAGAAGAAACAAACTAGGTGATCCTTACACCGTCGACGACAGTAACAAACAGAGGGATCTTCTGTCAAGGACTTGCTTATATACATGCACCCAATAGAATAATACGCTAGTCAAATCAAGAACCATTTACTATAATACTAGAGTCAAAAAATCATTTAAAACAGAATCACACAGTATTGAAAAAATTTGATGCAGAGTGATACATTCTCGTCACATTAATTCGATCTCACCAATATATGCTAGGCTCCAAGAGCTCCAAATGCTCCAAAGCTCCAAAACTTAACAACTCCAAAACTCAAACAGCGCCAAAGCTCCAACAGCTCCAAAGCTCCAACAGCTCCAAAGCTCCAAATGCTGAATCAGCTCCAAATGCTCCAACAGCTCCAAAGCACCAACAGCTCCAAAGCACCAACAGCTCCAAAGCACCAACAGCTCCAAAATTCAAACAGCTCCGCAGCTCCAACAGCTCCGCAGCTCCAACAGCTCCAAATAGCCAACAGCTCCAAATCTCCAACAGCTCCAAATCTCCAACAGCTCCAAATCTCCAACAGCTCCAAATCTCCAACAGCTCCAAATCTCCAACAGCTCCAAATCTCCAACAGCTCCAAATCTCCAACAGCTCCAAAGCTCCAACAGCTCCAAATCTCCAACAGCTCAAAATGCTCCAAAGCTACAACAGCGCCAAAGCTCCAGCAGCTCCAAAGTTCCAAAGCTCCAAAGCTGCAACAACTCCAAAGCTCAAACAGCGCCAAAGCTCCAACAGCCCCAACAGCTCCAAATGCACCCAAAGCTCCAACAGCTCCAACTGTCTATAGTTCCAACAATAAATTATGTCAAAACTATTTGACTCCAAATAGTCTTAGGCCTTGCGTTATTTGACTAAAAGACCAAGAGGTTACGAAGCTACGATAATACATAACTGCTTGTATACATGAGTACTTGACTACGAAACTACACGACTACATGGCTCAAATTGCCGCATCTGTCTTCGACGGAATTTTCTATTTTACTCCAACTGCTCCAACAGCATTATGTTATAAGATTACAAGGCTACTTGGTTACGTAGCTACAAGTCTACGAGGCTCCAAGGCATCATGACTACGTGACTACGAGCCATGAGGTTACGAGACTATGCGATTGCGAGTCTACATGGTTACGTGATCGCGAGGTTATAGGACTACGAAGCTTCCAGAACACAAGGTTACGAGACTGCGAGGCTACAACACTACGAAGCTAAAAGGATACGAGGCTACGTGGCTACGAGACTACTTGGCTCTAACTGACTACAATAGCACCATTCAACGGTGAGAGTTAATTTATCTCATGCAAAATAACCTGTTTAAAGTAGTGTCGATTCTTGTCAACAGATGACATCACATGCTGCTTACAGGTAAATATTATTTAGTTATTTTATGCGGGATGCAGGATACTCACTTACGTTCGCAACAGTAGGATGGCTTCGCTAAGCACCAAGGAGAAGGAAGTTCGTCTTGCTTATTAGTGATTTTCAGATGTCTCAGAGATTATTATCTTTATATATATATTTCTTGTGTGCGTGTGTATGTCACTGAACTCCTCCTAGACGGCTGTACCGATTTTGATGAAATTTTTTGTGTGAGTTCACGGGGATTCGAGGATGGTTTAGATTCACAATTGGATATTTTATCTCGATTCTGAGTTAAGAAAAACTAAAAAAAAAACATGCTTTAAAAGCAAAAATTGCAACGCATTATTAGAAGCCATTAAGTTTTGCTATTGTAAGGAACTAAGTAGAGAGTAAGAAAAAAATAAAGATCCTGACAGTTTATAGTGTCGCCATATTTGTTTCAATTTTCTATACCCTCTTTGTATATTACAATTTAAATTGCAGAAAAAAAACATGTTTCATAGCCACACAAATAGTGAGTGTGTGTCATTTCTCTATGTCCACGAGGTCTCGCCGCGTCAATTTTCTCCTTGGAGCGAACCCGTCCGCTTAATTAAATAAACAGCTTTTATCGTTGAATGATTTCATGATTTATTTAATGAAAATATGCTCTCATAAAAAAATTAGTTCGATAGACATTCAATAGGTGTCTTTCTCTCACTCACTCTCTCTCTCTCTCTCTGAAATGTATGTAGCTTGCTCGCGGGTCAGTAATGCAGACAATCTTTACATTCTAGCTCAAGACGAAAAAAAACAGTAACTGTGGTTTACAAAGACATTTTATGAAGTGTCTTCCCGTCATTATATTTGAAAGTAGAAACATATTTACTCAAAATTTAGGTAGTAACATATTTTTATTGCAAAGACTGAAATAGAGGTGAGAATAATTATCATTTGTGAACATAAGAAAACTACTACAACTGTATCAACTGTTATGTTATAATGTTTAAATTTCTAAATGGTGCAAGATAATACAAAATTCCATGCGGAAAAAGTCGTGGGCAGCAGATACGTATAGTTATAGGTGTGGGGCTATGCATGCTGATTTTTCATATACTGCATGGATGCGAACATGTAAGAATAATCTATCTATCTTACTATAATAAAACAGTACTTTTTCTGTCTGTCTGTTTGTACGCGATTTTGATGAAATTTTGTGTGCGAGTTCACGGGGATTCGAGGATGGTTTAGATTCACAATTGGATAATTTATCTCGATTCTGAGTTAAGAAAAACTAAAAATACACGCTTTAAAAGCAAAAAAACTAAGCATTGTTGATAATTAGCCTCCATGGCAACGGGCTTTTGCATTGTTGTTGCCTTCTGCGTAACCATGGGAAAGGTTTTTGGTAACGGCAGTGGCGTGCTCAAGAGGAGGGGTATGTATAATGAGAAGATACAAAATGTCCAGCGTAGAAATACTTACCGCCATATCCATATCTCACAAAAAGTAAATTTGGGCAGGACAATGTCTGTCGGGTCCGCTAGAAAGATATATAGAGAGATAGAGATATAAATAGAAAGATAGAGAGAGTTATAGAGATATACATAGAGAAATAGAGAATTAGAGAGATAAAGAGAGATGCTTAGTATACGTTTAAAAAATTACAAAAAAAAATTGATTGAGGTATTGCAACGCATGCCGGGCATTACCTAGTTATTATATATGACTGAGTAATGGTTTCGTCGTTTGAAATCCACCTGATAAAAATATTACCAGTGATGATTTAGTAGAAGAAATTATATTAATTAAATTTAACTCTGAATAAAATGACATAACTCATTAAGTAAATTATCCTTCTTGCATAGAACGGTTTCTCAGAAACAACCAGAATCACTTGGAGAAACCACAGGAATAATCAGGAGCACACAGAGAAAACCATCAAAATATATTGACAAGAATAATCGGGAGCACACGGAGATAAACGTCCCACATATTTCTTTCGATATCAAAAATTCACAGAAAAAATAAAAAAATAAATAAATAAAAACAAAAAATTAAAAAATACAAAAACAGCTTCTGTCAGCTTGTGAACTTCTCATTTGTAGAACAAGGATAGAGTTCTAGCACAAGCCAGACGTGACGTCACAATCCAAGATGGCGGTCGGCACCACAGGCACCACAGCCTGAAGCCTGGCGCCAGTCCGTCATTTACATACTACTCAGTAATTATTTAATATTTTGGATGGCGCCAAACAAATAAATCCAGATATTACCTTATCTGTACTCAATTTTTTTGTTGATTGTTTTTTCCGATTAATCTGTGGTGTGGGGCTATAGTTGGAAATATTCACAATGTGTTGAGCTGGGATTGCATTATAGGACGGTAAAACTATCACCGGTCAATTTGATGATTCGGGATTTCACAAAACCAGTGCAAAATATTCCCGCTGGCTACGGCCATTATCTTTCTCTCATCACAGGGACGTGTGCTTACGTGTTTCATATGGGGGGAAGGGTAAATTCTCCTTCGGGGATGAGGTAAATTATTTCTCTCTGTCTGTCTGTCTGTCTGTCTGTCTCTCTCTCTCTCTCTCTCTCTCTCTCTCTCTCGCCCAGTCCATAACGAAGGAGTGACGTGGGGGAACGGGAACCGGAGTAATTTCTGATTTAACTGGCGTCTGTTATGTTTCCATTACGCCGCGCTGCGAAAGAGCGGACAGCCGCGGCATTTAACGGTCGGTATCCGGCGTGTACAAACAACAAGCGCGCGCTTCGCACCGTTTGATTCCAAAGGGACGCCCCGACGCCGAGCGTGGACGCTACCAGGGAAACGATTCGATTGGTTCTGCGACGGCGACCAACTACGTCGTCCCGATTCAACCGGTTCCCTCGGCCAGTGAACTGGGCGAAGCTGGGTGCGGTGACCAAAATACTGGGATACCGCTCTGTGCAGGTCCACACTCGGAATGGCGCGCGGAAATGCTGACAAGAGAGTTTCAATACATCGCTAGCATTCTCTCGTCGCCACATAAGGGTATCTAACGAGGATATTTATATAAAACAATTATCCTCAGACTCGTTACTCAAAAAAAAATTCACGTGTTATAGTTATCTCCAGTCGAATCATTGGGGTTATTTAATTCAAAACAGGTGCTCCCATTGGCTCAGCCAAACGTGATCATAGCCAGTAAGGATAAGATATTTGCAAACACGTAGAATTTGCATTGGAAACTATCAGTGAAATTTTCACGCCATGAATCATCACTACTTATCATTAAAGAACACGTGTAATTTTTAATTCGTAAGAACTTTAAAACAAAAATTGTTCACAGATTAATGTCGCTTTAAAAATAACTGTAATTTTAGTTTGACGTAAAATAGTTTAGCCGTCTCAACAACCAGAACAAATAATATTTACTACAATTTCAATTGTAGATTTTTTTATTCTATTTTACGAAGTTTAAATGTTATTTCACGTGCTATCAGGGGAATTTTTCCTTACCAGTACAAATTAACCCATGAATAACAAAACTTACATTTCATTTATGTCTATTAGAGTAAGCTATCTTGACTTTTGCGGTTTTTATTTTTAGATACATGCTAATGCTTAAACAGACTCTTTGAAGGATTTTACATCCCCTCCCCCTTTTTTTAAAAAAAAAAAAACTTTCGTTAGACAAATTACAGAAAAGGGGATTGTAATTTTTTCAACTTAAGCTCGTAGTTTGAATTATTGAGCTCTGTTAATAGCAAACATTAAACAATTACGTGTTTTTTTATTCCCTTCCAAACGGTTGATATCCAAAACTCATTTTCCCGTTGCTGCCAAGAAATTAGGCATTAATTAATTTAGAATGAAAAAAAGGTTATAGCTACCCCCCCCCCCCTTAAGCGGTAGGCTTCCAGGACGACATGCTATTACCTCTAACCGCGAAATCCTCCCTGCGCCAAGATGGCGATAATCACTCGCCAGGCAGCCGGCTGTCCTTTTAACCCCGTGGGATGTTCTCAGGGGGAAGATTACCCTTCCACCCCTTCGTACCCTGCGTGGCCGGCAAGCGTGGCTGGGGAGATGAACGCGAGAGAAAACGGAACATTGATAGGGGGCGGGTGGATGTTAGCCGGGCTGCATCCTTTGGACAAGATGGCTCTGATGTTATTCAAGAGGCCAGACCTTACTGGGAGTGCGTGTGCAAGGGGGAAGGTTTAAGGGGGTGCCTCCCATTTCAGGCCAAGATTCTATTTTTACAGTAATTACAGATAAACTTGCAGACTTTTTTCAATCGTGTAACTTTCACGAAATTAAAATATATATACAGAGCATACTTTTTTGGATAATTGGCTGCCAAAGTTACATTTTTTTAACATTTTTGGGTTGTACAAATAAGGAGAATTTAATTTATTGCAAAACTGAAACTTTTTGGTTTAACTGCAATGCTACTGGCTACTTCAAGAAATGGCTTGAATTTATTTCAGAAAATATTAATTTATTTTACCTGGCATCAAAATTCTCAAATTTGTTACGATTTTGACAGCCAAGAAACATGAAATGAGTTTTTGTGATAGAAATGCAAACCATATCATGATGTAGCGAGTGTCATTGCAGTTAAACATAAAAAGTTTCATTTCTGCAATAAATTAAATTCTCCTTATTTGTACAAGCCAAATTTTTAAAAATGTAACTTTGGCAGCTAATTATGCAAAAAGTATGCGCCGTATATATTTTTCATTTCGTGAAAGTTAAACAATTGAAAAAGTCTAAAATTTTATCAGTGATCAATATAAATATAATATCATGACGTGAAATGGGAGAAACCCCCTTAAGCATACTCGGCCTTATGACACAACGATTCAGGGTGTATACAAACAAAACATTTTTCTTGCTCAGATATTCATTGTTGGGGACCATACTCGTTTGTTAATGAAAATGTATCGTCACAGTTTTGACTGTTCGTTTCTTAAATTATATCTCCCGCATAGAACATACGTTAACAAGCGCAATGTCCCAAAATAAAACAACTTAATGTTGACTTTTACGTAATTCGTATCACTGCTTTCAATATGAACGTGCAGAATGACATAGAGTAAATAAAACTAAAAAAAAATTAAAGTTAATTTGAAGATAGTTTCTTTAAATAAACCTATAAAAGTTCAAAGTAAGTGCTTTCAAATAGTAATTGATTAAAAGGTATGGGGTGAAAAAAAAAAGGAAACTGCTAAAAGAGCAGTTACCTGAATTTCATGGATATTGATATTATACAGTGTTAAATTTGCTCAAGGAACTGAAATATCACTAAATATTTAAGTATGCAACTTTAGAGCAAGAATATAGTCACTTAAAAATGTAAAGTGCATGCGAAGAAATAGATTTCCTTAGAAAGAATCCGTTAGATGTACTGGGACAATACAAAGCAAATGGTCCGGGAAATAATTCGAACCCAGTATTACTGCGAACACTATTTTGTATTGATACAGTTGTTTTCATTTTAATGTAAAAATTATCAAATATCTGTAATTTTATATGGATATTTCTGTTCCATTTACAAAAAAACTTACAGTGAAGCAAGAAGAGGAAATGATTTGCTATAACTCATATATTTTCTATACTAAATTAATGCACAACAATATATAAGTAATTTATATTTACAAGTGTTTTACGCTGTTGCAGTTTGGTTTAATTAATTTATTATCTATTGTGTAATACAGTGATAGTCAACTGGCGCCATATCCACCCGCGATATCATTTTGTAAGGATAGCCTCAACAATAATACAACGAAGAAAATAATCTATTATATAAAGCGTCTCTATTTTCATATATGTAGATAAGTTGTCAGCAGGCTCATTAGGAAGCCATAGTATTCTCACACGAATATTAAAAAATATACCTAAATATAATTTTTGAAGTATATGTATTTTATTGGTACCTATTTTTTTATTTCACGTTTTTTTGTATAAACTAAAGAGGATTATTTATTGTTTTTTGAGCACACATTATAAAATATTTTATTGTTTTTTGTTTTAATATATTTTTTTAAACTGAACCATTGTTGTAAAATACGTAGCATTAATTATAATGCTTCTAGCCCTAGGATTAGTTAAAAATAATTATATCTGACCTCCGAATAGTGTAAAGTTGACCATCACTGGCGTAATCTATGTAAGAATATAATTTATTATTTCACGTTAGTGTCTGTAGTTGTCGTAACAGTAACAATGCGCCATGTTTTTTTAATCTTTTAAATTATGAAAACAATTTGTACTGTAAGCTCTAACCATTATTTTGAATTCCAGTATTCATATACAATAATATAATCGCTAATGTTTTATGGTCAGAAACCACCTTGATTAATATCTAAAAATAATATTAAAAAAATATAACTAAAGATAGTTTGACCAGAATTTAACTCAGGTTCTCCTAAATGAGATTCCAACGAATTTTTTTTATATTGTGCCTCCTTATCCGGTTCTGCATTTTCCATTTTAACTAACCATAACACATTCGTTGTTTGTGAGTAACAGTATTGATTATATTCTGTTTTCTTACCTTTTGGTTTTAAATTTAAGTAGACGAGAGAAAATTAATTTTTTAACGGACTGCCTGGTAATATATAAAACAAAGGACTTCGATTACGTAATTTACAAAAAAAAAGTTTTATTCTGGTCAAATAAATTTCATAGTATACAAATTTCACAATCATTACTTTTTATTTCACGATCATAAAGTTTTAAATAAAACTAAATATAAGCATTGTGTTATTATAACAAATTTTCGTTTATTCAAAGCAGTTTTGGGAGAAAGTTGTTTGAATGCAAGTAAAAAATAATAATCCTATAAAGAAATAAATTTTGTAAATAATATTTATGTTTATTAAATATTTTAACTTTAAATACAAGAAAATTAATAAAACTTTTAAAAATATATTTTACATAATTGAAAAGCTACGATTATCTTCTCGGAATAGGTTGTGTGCTATTTAGTTAAATTTATAGCTAGTAAAGGTGTACGTTTTCTTTGACAGGGAATTAAGACGAAGTACCAAATTATTCTGTAAGAGGCTCAAGTTCTTTGAAAACTCCATTAAGCGAGGTACGCGAGCGCTTGTGAGGTAAGTATACGAACACCAGCCTCACTTCCGAACTTAATTGATGAAACTGCGAAACTCGTTAAGGTGTTTTGTGTAATTACAGAGGCCTCGACAGATTCCTGTGTTCTGTTGCTGCGACGTGTAATTTTATTCACGCCGGTACCCAGTTTTGTTGATAATTATTGTAGGCTTGCTCTACGCAATGATTGCTCCATGATGTTCCTCCGGACATGAATTACAGTCAAAGTTAGTCCAAAATGACAAGTGATCACCTTTAAATCACGCAGCTCTGGTTTTCAGTTAGAGATGCTGGCTCCATTCAAAATGATGCTGCATTAGTAACACTTATTGAATACATCTGGGATTTGGTTGCAGAAAGTTGATTGACTTGTGGAATACAGCCGTGTCGAAGGCGAAGATTTCACCGACGTTTCAGACAACATTGCAGTCGCCATCGCCAGGGTAGCAGTTACCTACTGAGTTTATAGTTTTTTCCTAACCTAACTTAAACTAAGTGTATTTGTTTTGGAGGGGACTGGGTTAGGAGATAATCTAGGTTCCGGGATGGAAATCATGCAAGGTTTCTGTGTTCGATTGTAAATTATTTTGCCTTTAAACACTCACGCATGAGAGGTGAGCGTTTCCTGATTGGTTGCAGCTGTTTTCCAATCAGAGCTTACCTGTTTCTCTGGTTGGCTGATTGGTTTGGCCAATCGGAGCTGGGTCTCTGTAATTGGTGGGGACTACTGGCTAATTAGTGGCGTGTTTTCTTCTGGCTGACCTTCGATGCGGGCCAAACCATTATGTCAAGCAATTTCAGACAACGGCCGTGAAAGTCTGTGATTTATTTTATGTTGTACAAATAAATATTTTTGTTTTAACAAATATTTAATTTAATTTCTAAGAAGAGGAAACAAATGAACTAGGCCTACATAAAATATAAAAATATCACCTTAAAAACATCGATTTCTAAATACATCTGAAGCCCTTACACAATCCTCTATTAAGAGTTTTAAGAAAATATCTACCACTGCAAAAGTGTTCTTATTATTGTTTTTACATAACGTTATGTGGAAGTTCCATAAGTAAATAAACGTAACATGCAGCCTCGTATTATTTCGTATAATCAAGCGATCCTTACAGCAATTCGGGAAAGCAAAACAGTAGCACAAGATATAATGTCACTATATATATATTGCTTTTCCGAATTGCTGTAAGTATAAATATATATATATATATATATATATATATATATATAAGAAAGACGCCTGCAACAGGTAAAATGGTTAGTCGAGAAATAAGCGGAGAAAACCGAATGTCACTGATTGCAAAAAATGTTAAACTATTAAAAACATATCAAGAAAATCGTGTTAAAAACGGATTTATTTCGTTTGGGGTAAGTAAAATACAACAATTCTAATAGTGTAAGTTTCCTAAAACTTTAATTCTGCCATGACATTATAAGTCGCCTGCAATCCTGTTCAGCATCAACTTATCTTTGGTTTAAAGAATTTAAATTTAGCGTGGGGTTATTAGGAAAAATTGGCGTCGTGTCCACTTTCTTAAAATATAGTGTTCCATGACAAGGAGAGCTGAGCATATTTATTATGGGTGTTTTAGACATTAACTTATTTCACAAGAACTTTTTCGATGGAAAATTATAGTTCATGTTTATGTTTTTTGCTAACATTTTTACCAAACGACCTATTTGCTCATGTTACAGCAATATAAGACAATTTTCTGAGTACATTTCCATTTGGGGTTGAATACTTAAAATTCCACCCCTAATGTTGTGGCAACTTCACTTCTTTGTGTTTATTTGTTCTTCCGTATGTCATATTGGCAACATAAATACTGCGTTTATTCTCAAAGTGTATAAATATAACCTCAAAACATGTCACAATTCAATAAAATATTAATGCAAAGCTTTTAGCTCCCGCTAAATAACAAATTTTGAAATTCAAAATGTAAACTTTTCATGATACATTTTGCTGTAAGACAATGAAATAAACGTATTACTACGGTAAATATATACATTTTTGTATATTAAATGAAGAAAAACTACTATATGTAAGTAGTATACAAATGTTCCTCCTGCGGCAGGCGTCAGGGTGTGGTGCCTGTGGTGCCGACCGCCATCTTGGATTTGTGACGTCACGGCGGCAAAAATTCCTCAAAATTCCTCAAAAATGACTCAAATTGACTCAAAAATTCCCGTTTTGAGGAAAAATTTACCGTTTTCGAGGGAAAAATTCCCGTTTCGAGGGAAAATTTCCCGTTTTATTCCGTAAAAATCCCCGAGGCTAGAAATGTCCTAGAAGAGGCTTAAGCATCCTTAACTCAAGCCTCAGTTAAGCCTCTATCAGGATGTGACCTTGACCTTTGACCTTGACCTTGACCCCGACGGCCATCTTGGATCCGCCATTTTGGATGACGTCATTGTGTTCTAGAAAATTCCGCCATTTTGTTTTCCACCATTTTGAATTATGAAGTCACCGTTGCAGTTTTTCGTTACGGCCGCCATCTTTAACTTTTTTATTTATCATCCGATTTTAATGAAATTTTTTTAAAAATTATAAAAAAATTCATTTAATAAAATTTTAATAAAAAATATTTAAAAATCATACATTAACGACACGGAGCTCGGAGTCCGCGGTTCGAACCCGACGAGTGCAAAAAAAAATTAAAAATGGCGACCGATCCTTCCCCCTAGGTGGGTGCTGGCAGACTGACTCCCACCACTTTTTTTCAAAGCATATATAACATCATCTAGTATGACGTCATGTCCGCCATCTTGTCTTCGATGCTGGAGACCACCATCTTGTTTTCGGCCGCTAGAGTACGCTGATGCCATGTTAGTTTAACTCTTACCCGCTAGAGTGCAGTAATCATTTATTATTGCTGTGACACCCGCCATCTTGTCATTTGGCCGCCATCTTGAAAATCCGTAATTATTTAGCTAGAAATTCGGGAAAAGTTCCAAAATTCATTAAATAAATCACTCATTAATTTACATATTGATTCGATGGATTCCTGTCCTCGGTTCGATACCCGATCGATGCAATAATGTTTAATTTTATGAAAAAAAAACAATGACTTCAATAAACCATGTTCAACATTCTTAAAGAGACTTTAAATCCTCTACTACCATCATCCTATAAGCTATCAAGACCAACATATTGGAAATTCGTTATTTTAATGCTAGAGATTCGGGAAAAAGTTCAAAATTCATTAAATAAATTTGTAATCTATATACTGACTGATTAGATCGACTAAGCTCCTTGGTTCGATCCCTGGATGATACAAAACAACTTTAATTTTAAAAAAGTACCACTAATGTGTAAGGTTTGAGAAAATAAAAACACCGCAAGTTCTATTAAAAAATACTTTTATTACATACATACTACACTACTACAAGTACAAAAAAAATACACAGACAAATTACTAAAGCCTTGTGGATTTCTCGACGTCTGCATCTGCCACCCACGAATTGAAGCGAGGTGGAAAGCCCCACCACTTGACGTAGGACAGTCCATTTCTTCGTTTTATAATCTTCTCCAGTCATTTGGCCGCCATCTTGTAAATCTGTAATTATTTAGCTAGGAATTCGGGAAAAATTCCAAAATTCATTAAATAAATCACCCATTAATTTACAAATTGATTAGATCGACTAAGGTCCTTGGTTCGAACCCTGGCCGATACAAAAAACTTTAATATTTTAAAAAAGTACCACTAAAGTGACAGGTTTGAGAAAATAAAAACACCGCAAGTTCTTTTACAAACATAATATTTATTACATAATTTCTATTCTACTACAGGATCACTTACGAAAGCTAGCAAATTTATAATCAATCATTTAGTTCCGCATCGGTGTGAAATGACTAATTCTTAGCTCCAATCGGTTTATACTAGACAGAGTCCAACCAGAACCTTTACTAACATAGTTCTCCTCTTCTTGGCAGAGTTTCTGGATTCCGTTTTTAACAGTTTGCTTCACATCGTCAGAACTGTGAATTACTGCAGCCGATGTCTTGAATGCACACTTCTTCACTTTCTCATCTAACGGATATGGCTTTCCATATAGACAGTCCAACCACAAGTTATATTTTAATGGACCTTTTGTTGCTACGTCATCAGTAAGCTGATTGGTTATGTCCTGTCTAATATCATCAAGAAAAGTACAAATGTCCTTCGACTCACCGAACGTATTTAGATAATAATAGTCCTTCAATGTTCCACGAAATGCAGACTGCGCCAAGTAGAAGCCATTATCATTCACTTGTAATGCTCCGAACACAGTCTTAGGTTTATTTTCCTGTTCAGACGTCATACCAATCGGTTGCTGCACATCGGTTTTCTTGCTTGTACGCTCACGAGCCTTCATCCTAAACCGAGGAGTAGAAATTTCTGCAGGTAGTTCAGCAGTAGGCACACGGACTTCACCTTTACAGTTTTTCGCATGTCGTCGCAAATTATCAATTCGAGTAAACCATTCATGACACTCATCACAGCGAAACTTCATTCGAGAAGGATTCTTCGTGCATTTGCTCCGCTCATGTCTTCGTGCATCATGAGCAAATGCGAACGACGTATCACAGTAGCTGCAAGGATACCGTGGTGATGAAGACGAACCTTTCAGACCCGATCCAGATACTGACGTTGCCGCAGTTGCACCATATCCAGGCATACTCTTATGAACATCAATGCATCGTTGTTGCGCCGAAACCTTTACTTTCTGCCGAACAGCAGGACCTTTGCATGCCTTCATGTGCGTTTTCATATTACCTTTTCTGGCAAACTGCTTATGACATTTCTCACAAACAAACATTTTACGATATAGGTTCTTGGCACATTCTCTATTCTCATGTCGTCGAGCATTGCTGTTGTTTGAGAAAATCTTGTCGCAGTAACAGCACCGATGTTCGTTAGTTGTTGTCGATTCGGCATCCATTGAAGTCTCCATTGATGGCGAACCAGCGTTCGCCGAGTTTCCCTGTGCAGCCAGCACTAGAGGCATTAAAGTCTCTTCTGCTGGCGGTACCACGTCTGTTGAAGTCTCCTCCAGTGTTGACATCGACGTTGCCAACGGGATCTGCTCCACCATCGTAGCTGTCGTCAAGGTTCCCGTAGACGATGGTACAACCTCCGAGTTCGACGTTAAAGACGGTAAAGATGCCATCGAGGTCTCAAGAACAGCTAATTACGTGATTAATGCACCAGAAGAAACAAACTAGCTGATCCTTACACCCCCGACGTCAGTAACAAACTGAGCGACCTGCTGTCTAGGACTCACTTATATACATGCACCGTATGGAATAATACGCTAGTCAAATCAAGAACCATTTACAATAATACTAGAGTCAAAACAACATTAAAAATAGAAGCACCGACATCGAAAAGGCAGCACATTTGGAAGCACCGACAACGAAAAGGCAGCACATTTGGAAGCACCGACAACGAAAAGGCAGCACATTTGGAAGCACCGCCAACGAAAAGGCAGCACATTTTGGATGCACCATCGAATAAGGAAGCACCGACAACGAAAAGGCAGCACATTTGGAAGCACCGACAAAGAAAAGGCAGCACCGCCAACGAAAATGAAGCACATTTGGAAGCACCGACAAAGAAAAGTCAGCACCGCCAACGAAAAGGAAGCACATTTGGAAGCACCGACAACGAAAAGGCAGCACCATCGACGAAAAGGAAGCACATTAATTTGTCATTGACTCCAATAGTCATTGACTCCAATATCCATGAGCTCCAATATAAATTGGCTCGAATTGCTCCAAAAGGTTCCATCAGCCTTTTGGCTCCAACAGTCTTTTGACTCCGATAGTCATTGGCTCCAATAGTCATTGGCTCCAATATTCATTGGCTCCAATGAATATTGGAGCCATTGAATATTGGAGCCAATGAATATTGGAGCCAATGAATATTGGAACCAATGAATATTGCCGTCAATGATTATTGGAGCCAATGAATATTGGAGCCAATGACTATTGGAGCCAATGACTATCGGAGTCAAAAGACTGTTGGAGCCAAAAGGCTGATGGAACCTTTTGGAGCAATTCGAGCCAATTTATATTGGAGCTCATGGATATTGGAGTCAATGACTATTGGAGTCAATGACAAATTAATGTGCTTCCTTTTCGTCGATGGTGCTGCCTTTTCGTTGTCGGTGCTTCCAAATGTGCTTCCTTTTCGTTGGCGGTGCTGACTTTTCTTTGTCGGTGCTTCCAAATGTGCTTCATTTTCGTTGGCGGTGCTGCCTTTTCTTTGTCGGTGCTTCCAAATGTGCTGCCTTTTCGTTGTCGGTGCTTCCTTATTCGATGGTGCATCCAAAATATGCTGCCTTTTCGTTGGCGGTGCTTCCAAATGTGCTGCCTTTTCGTTGTCGTTGCTTCCAAATGTGCTGCCTTTTCGTTGTCGGTGCTTCCAAATGTGCTGCCTTTTCGATGTCGGTGCTTCTATTTTTAATGTTGTTTTGACTCTAGTATTATTGTAAATGGTTCTTGATTTGACTAGCGTATTATTCCATACGGTGCATGTATATAAGTGAGTCCTAGACAGCAGGTCGCTCAGTTTGTTACTGACGTCGGGGGTGTAAGGATCACCTAGTTTGTTTCTTCTGGTGCATTAATCACGTAATTAGCTGTTCTTGAGACCTCGATGGCATCTTTACCGTCTTTAACGTCGAACTCGGAGGTTGTACCATCGTCTACGGGAACCTTGACGACAACTACGATGGTGGAGCAGATCCCGTTGGCAACGTCGATGTCAACACTGGAGGAGACTTCAACAGATGTGGTACCGCCAGCAGAAGAGACTTTAATGCCTCTAGTGCTGGCTGCACAGGGAAACTCGGCGAACGCTGGTTCGCCATCAATGGAGACTTCAATGGATGCCGAATCGACAACAACTAACGAACATCGGTGCTGTTACTGCGACAAGATTTTCTCAAACAACAGCAATGCTCGACGACATGAGAATAGAGAATGTGCCAAGAACCTATATCGTAAAATGTTTGTTTGTGAGAAATGTCATAAGCAGTTTGCCAGAAAAGATAATATGAAAACGCACATGAAGGCATGCAAAGGTCCTGCTGTTCGGCAGAAAGTAAAGGTTTCGGCGCAACAACGATGCATTGATGTTCATAAGCGTATGCCTGGAGATGGTGCAACTGCGGCAACGTCAGTATCTGGATCGGGTCTGAAAGGTTCGTCTTCATCACCACGGTATCCTTGCAGCTACTGTGATACGTCGTTCGCATTTGCTCATGATGCACGAAGACATGAGCGGAGCAAATGCACGAAGAATCCTTCTCGAATGAAGTTTCGCTGTGATGAGTGTCATGAATGGTTTACTCGAATTGATAATTTGCGACGACATGCGAAAAACTGTAAAGGTGAAGTCCGTGTGCCTACTGCTGAACTACCTGCAGAAATTTCGACTCCTCGGTTTAGGATGAAGGCTCGTGAGCGTACAAGCAAGAAAACCGATGTGCAGCAACCGATTGGTATGACGTCTGAACAGGAAAATAAACCTAAGACTGTGTTCGGAGCATTACAAGTGAATGATAATGGCTTCTACTTGGCGCAGTCTGCATTTCGTGGAACATTGAAGGACTATTATTATCTAAATACGTTCGGTGAGTCGAAGGACATTTGTACTTTTCTTGATGATATTAGACAGGACATAACCAATCAGCTTACTGATGACGTAGCAACAAAAGGTCCATTAAAATATAACTTGTGGTTGGACTGTCTATATGGAAAGCCATATCCGTTAGATGAGAAAGTGAAGAAGTGTGCATTCAAGACATCGGCTGCAGTAATTCACAGTTCTGACGATGTGAAGCAAACTGTTAAAAACGGAATCCAGAAACTCTGCCAAGAAGAGGAGAACTATGTTAGTAAAGGTTCTGGTTGGACTCTGTCTAGTATAAACCGATTGGAGCTAAGAATTAGTCATTTCACACCGATGCGGAACTAAATGATTGATTATAAATTTGCTAGCTTTCGTAAGTGATCCTGTAGTAGAATAGAAATTATGTAATAAATATTATGTTTGTAAAAGAACTTGCGGTGTTTTTATTTTCTTAAACCTGTCACTTTAGTGGTACTTTTTTAAAATATTAAAGTTTTTTGTATCGGCCAGGGTTCGAACCAAGGACCTTAGTCGATCTAATCAATTTGTAAATTAATGGGTGATTTATTTAATGAATTTTGGAATTTTTCCCGAATTCCTAGCTAAATAATTACGGATTTACAAGATGGCGGCCAAATGACTGGAGAAGATTATAAAACGAAGAAATGGACTGTCCTACGTCAAGTGGTGGGCTTTCCACCTCGCTTCAATTCGTGGGTGGCAGATGCAGACGTGTCTGTGTATTTTTTTTGTACTTGTAGTAGTGTAGTATGTATGTAATAAAAGTATTTTTTAATAGAACTTGCGGTGTTTTTATTTTCTCAAACCTTACACATTAGTGGTACTTTTTTAAAATTAAAGTTGTTTTGTATCATCCAGGGATCGAACCAAGGAGCTTAGTCGATCTAATCAGTCAGTATATAGATTACAAATTTATTTAATGAATTTTGAACTTTTTCCCGAATCTCTAACTTTTAAATAACGAATTTCCAATATGTTGGTCTTGATAGCTTATAGGATGATGGTAGTAGAGGATTTAAAGTCTCTTTAAGAATGTTGAACATGGTTTATTGAAGTCATTGTTTTTTTTTCATAAAATTAAACATTATTGCATCGATCGGGTATCGAACCGAGGACAGGAATCCATCGAATCAATATGTAAATTAATGAGTGATTTATTTAATGAATTTTGGAACTTTTCCCGAATTTCTAGCTAAATAATTACGGATTTTCAAGATGGCGGCCAAATGACAAGATGGCGGGTGTCACAGCAATAATAAATGATTACTGCACTCTAGCGGGTAAGAGTTAAACTAACATGGCGTCAGCGTACTCTAGCGGCCGAAAACAAGTTGGTGGTCTCCAGCATCGAAGACAAGATGGCGGACATGACGTCATACTAGATGATGTTATATATGCTTTGAAAAAAAGTGGTGGGAGTCAGTCTGCCAGCACCCACCTAGGGGGAAGGATCGGTCGCCATTTTTAATTTTTTTTTGCACTCGTCGGGTTCGAACCGCGGACTCCGAGCTCCGTGTCGTTAATGTATGATTTTTAAATATTTTTTTATTAAAATTTTATTAAATGAATTTTTTTATAATTTTTAAAAAAAAATTCATTAAAATCGGATGATAAATAAAAAAGTTAAAGATGGCTGCCGTAACGAAAAACTGCAACGGTGACGTCATAATTCAAAATGGTGGAAAACAAAATGGCGGAATTTTCTAGAACACAATGACGTCATCCAAAATGGCGGAATCAAGATGGCCGTCGGGGTCAAGGTCAAGGTCAAAGGTCAAGGTCACATCCTGATAGAGGCTTAACTGAGGCTTGAGTTAAGGATGCTTAAGCCTCTTCTAGGACATTTCTAGCCTCTGGGATTTTTACGGAATAAAACGGGAAATTTTCCCTCGAAACGGGAATTTTTCCCTCGAAAACGGTAAATTTTTCCTCAAAACGGGAATTTTTGAGTCAATTTGAGTCATTTTTGAGGAATTTTGAGGAATTTTTGCCGCCGTGACGTCACAAATCCAAGATGGCGGTCGGCACCACAGGCACCACACCCTGACGCCTGCCGCAGGAGGAACATTTGTATACTACTTATGTAGTTACAAATAAGGTATAAAACAAACATTTTTTACGTCAGCTAGTCTGGCATAGAAGTAATTCCAGTGCATATAAATATGAATAAATTTATAGAAATATAGGTAGCGTTTGATCATGGTATGGTTAAAAATTGTGCTTAAAAAATTTCAAGTTATATATAACGATTACTATAGGAATACTAGTTTTAATGATAATAAAACACCGCATCAGAGTAATATATTTTTTGTACTGAAGAAAAATTTCCAACTTCTGTTCATTGATATATATTTTAAATTTTTGACACATTTTGATTTTATAAAAACATCACACAATAAAAATACTTTTAAGTTAAAAAAATTATATTGATTTAGAAGTTCTCGTTTCTAATAAAGAAAACAACTGATTTATTTGAAACCGCATGAAAAGTTTCGATGAAAGAGCATTCACCACGCCCGTATCAGAGAACAAATCAGACCCGAAGATGTCGCAGAAAGAGGCATGTTCAACAGAAGGACTCTCCTAACGAGGTCAACAGTGAAGCACACGAAGCTCTACCGAGCACAAAGAAAGCAACAGCGTGGCGCCTCAAGTGAACTTGCGCCTGGTGAGAAGGTGAAAAAATAAATTAAAAAATTTCCTTTAGAATAATAAAGAAAACACGTGGCATGGCTATGCCCTATTTTAAATATAGTAAAAATTTCTACATTCATCGAGTAAGCAACATCGTGTAGCTTTTTGAGCTCGAAGGAAAAAAATAAAATACATTATAGTATAGTTGCTCAATTTTTACGTAGCGTCTATGTGAATTCTTCGTAAGAGCCCTGTACTGTTTTATATTCTCGTTGAGAGTGTTTCAGCTTTGTGTAATATTGTATGCGCAACTTAATTAAAACTGTTTAAATGAATGATGATGAAAACTTTTTGCTAATGAAATCAAGCTGAACCTTTGCAATGCCTTAGTTTAAACAGTATTTAACTAATGCGCAGGTTTGTTTACTAGTATCGAAACAACAACTCAGCAAAATTGCAGTAAAAAAAAATCCAGAACGCGTGTCTGAAACCTTCTTTTGATTCAAGAAAGCAGGACCCCCATAGCAGATTCCCTGTGCACAAAACAAGATGAACATAAACAAAAGAATGCTATTTAATTTTGCCACTTATTTGAAAAGAATAATAGATGGAAAAAAGGCCACAATAATTTAAGGATAGTCTTGTCAACTTCGGTACCATCTATCACAACAACAACAAAAATGAGTACTGGTTGGTTTCCGGAACTTAATGTTAAAATTTCATGTTCTTTAATGTTTTTATGTAAAGTTTTTCTTATGTTTTTTATTGTATCGTATTGTTATGTTTCTACCCTAATCTTAAACATTTTAGTTTTTGTTTTGATATAAATATACATTTATCGGTTTACAAATTTTTGTAACGTACCAATTGCAAAACATACAAGGCCTTAATTTGGCCATAAATACATAAAAACAAATTCGATACTGTAAAGTGAAATAGAACAGTTAAATAAGTACTGTAATGATAGAAGGTGCCTAGACATACAACGCCCACTGTCCGAGCGGAATAAGTAGCACTATCCTTTCAGTGAGCTCGTAGTGGTGCGAGATTGCTTACCCGCGTGAATAGGTTAGTTTTGAAATCTGTTTCTGGGTTACTTAGGTCAACAGTAACATTTGGGAAAATAGACATCATCTTATTTCGAAAATAGTCTTTTAATTTTTTTTGTAGTTATAAGAATTTTAACAGGTTAGGAATATAAAATAATTTTTTTCCTAAGTAAGTTAAAATTATAGCATGGAATAACCCAAAATTTTCAATTCTCTAAACTATTATATTCTCCCAAACGATTCTCCAAAAAAGTTTTAAAAATGTAACTTTGGCAGTTATCACTTGAAAAGTATGCTATATATAATATTATATGCATAATTAATATTTACTAACGTTAAGCCATTCAAAAGACTACAGGGTGTACAGTGTTTAAAGTACATAAGACATTACCTGGAATGGGACAAACTCTGGCACTAAATAAGTTTCAAATAGTTTTTGACGTGACAACGTCTAATAAATCGATGAACGCCGGCTGCACGCACGAAAAAGGATGACTAATTGTCCCGTTACGATGTGTCCCGTTACGCTCATTGTACGCTTGCGTCGCATTTATCTCTATTCCACTCGATTGGAACAACCATCGATTTGAGTTTTTCGAGGCACATTGAACTTGAAACACTCCCATTCGTTTCCAAATTTTCCTATCATCGTCGTATCCTTAACAGAATAACACAGATTGGAAGAAGTTAAAAAGCAAACATGTATAAAAGTTATAGTTAAAGTAATAAACATGTTTGAATTAATGAGTGCAAATAAAAGTAAATTTATCAATTAAATTGTAGATTTCATTTCACCCCTTCTTTGTGTCCGTACAAAAAAAAAGTGATAACTCAATAAAAATGATTCAATGATGTTATTCATAAAAAGTATGCAATCATTTCATCAATGTTTTGTTATGACGTTGTCACGTTAAACTATCGTCCGTAAACCGACTTTACAGACAAAGGATTTTTTTTTTTGTCGCGCTCTCCAGCCGGCGCGCGGCAGCGTCAAGCAGCTGTCCTCGTGCGAGTCGGGCTCGTCCCGGTGATCCGTCGTGTGACGTCGACATCGACTCGCCGGTCAGGAGGGGGGGGGGGAAGCCTACAACTCACGTAGTTTCGGTTCCCTACCACGTTCGTGCAACTTCGGATTTCTCTCAAAAATTGAAATTTAAAAAAAATCGAAGGGTTAGGTTATGTTAGGTCAGTCACAACATGCTTGAACTTCTGATTTAGCGGCTGAAGTGGCGTTGATACCAAAACGCAAAACTCCGGAAATCTTCGGAAATAATTCTTGCAGGGAACACGAAACTACGTGAGTTGTAGGCTTCCCCCGGGTGGGTGGCCAGGGGGGGGGGGGGGTGTGCTTGTCCGGCGAGACCGCTCGCGAGGCGATTACCCCCCCCCTTCACCCGCCACCCAGGGGAGACCGTGCGCCGTCGGTCCGCGGGCGCGGAGACGCGTCAACATCACGGGAGAGCTCCCGCGCGTGTGTGTGTGTGTGTGTGTGTGTGTGCTTGTCTGCCGGGCGGACAATATCCAATCACGTGTTTGCGTCGCCGTCCGCGCGGCGCGCGTCCAAACACGCATGCCTACCCCGGAGCGCTCGAGTCAACGCGCCGGGGCAATGCCGTGCGGGACGGGCGCCGACGTTCCCGACAACAGACCTCCGCGCGATGCCCGACGCTTCATCGCCTAAATGGGTGTGCGTTGCCGCCACCGCGGACCGAAGTGACGCAGCGAGCGGTAAGACGGCTGGACTTCGCGGTCCAAACGATCCGGTGTCCTAACACCCACTACGGCTATTTTTGTATCAAGTGAATTCTAGAATGGCTTTCCTTCCCAGTTTCTTTTAGCTATGTCGTTCACTTGAGACGAAACATTTGGCCCAAGTTTTAAAAAAAATATATCATTACAACCAAAATGATAAAGCAAAACCTATCAGGTATAGGTAGGAGATCCTAAAATATACCTGGTATTAATTTGAAGAATAAATCAAAGCAATTGGAAACAAAAATTTAAATACATGTCTTTAATTTCTATTCAATAATTATTAATGTTATTTTAACCTTAAATTTATTATTAAAAAAGAAAACAGAAATTTTTTTCACACATGGAGAAGTTCTTGTCTTCAAGTGATTTCAATAATTTTCATGAGTTTGGTTTCTGTAAATGTGCGCAAAAATTTAAATGGGAGAAATCCAAAATATTTAAAGTCAAGATTTTTTTTTACTTCCCTCGTACAATCAGGTTTTGTTTATAAAAAATATGTACCTCGCAAAGTGTTGTGTATTCCTAACAAAATCACGTGAGTGGTGTTGTGTCCTCGGAACTAAATCTACGCAGTCATAGAAAAATCCGCTGTTGACGATGAGTGTTCCTCGACGGCCGTGAGTGAGAGGTCGCAGCGCTTCCCGGGCGAGGGTCGAGGGTTCGACTCGGGCGCCAACGGTACTAGACCAACGAGCGTCTAGTGGACCGAGACGCGTCATAACTAGGGACCGGAAAAATTCGCGGGTTCATTTCGTGTTATGATAAAATTCAAATAATTATACCTTAGCGCTGCTTCTGTCATTGGTTCACTGTTCATCTGGAGGACTGAGGGCCAATTAGAGACCCTCACTCATAGAAGTGTCGAATCACAGGCCACCCATTCGAGACGACTCACAAGTCAGCAGCCAATGAACAGTTGGCATTTGCCCGAGTGTGTAGAGGATATTGGAGTCTATCTTGGAGGTCATTGAACCCGCGAATTTTCCGGGTCTCTAGTCATAACTAGGGACCGGAAAAATTTGCGGGTTCAATGACCGGTAGGATGAACTCCATAGTTCTACGTACACTCGGTAAAATGCCACCCACTCATTGGGCTGCTGTCTTGTGAGACGTTCCAACGTAGCAGCATGTGATTCGATAAAGCCTTAGGTTGGGTGTTTATCGTTGGCCCAGAGTCGTCCAGGTGAGTTGTGAACCAATAGCAGAGGCAGCACTGAGGTATAACTATTTGCATTTTAGCCGATCGCGAAATGAATTCGCGAATTTATTCAGGTCTCTAGTTATAACTTTCCAAGTCAACAACGCAAAAAAGGCTCCGTCTCTCTCTCTCTCTCTCTCTTTCACCGCGTCGGCAACTACCTTTTCTTCGCATTACTAATACTCTTTAGGGCTTTTCCTGCAAAAAACACACACACATATTATATATATATATATATATATATATATATATATATGTATATATATATATATAGGGTAAATCCAGGAGAGATGGACCACCGCGTGAGATGTACCGGTGGCATAGTTCACGAACCTGCTAATATAAAGCGCTATGGTTGGTAGGAATGTGTCGTGGCAACTGTATTGCGCGTGCTATGTTGTTTTAGTTCCTTTGTATGAGTAAAGAAAATAGAAAACAGATAGGACAAAAATTTTGTTAATGTGAACGCAGTTGTGTCTTAGAGACAGTATTTTGCAATATTTTTGAACCATCATTCCTTACAACATGTAAACAAGCTAAACGTATCTTTGTAGTGTTCTGTAGATACGCTGGGCACAACAGGGACGTAATGGCGGCCTGGTCCATCTCTCCCTAACGATCGGGATAGATGGACCAAAATAAAGTGGGAGAGATGGACCATCGTTTTGAATGGGCCTACGTATTATTCATGAGTAGGCTGTAGATTTGTAATGTCGTTTCTACGAAAAAATTAGTCACAAAACACATTTTTAAGTAATTTGTAGGTTAATTTCCAAACTTTTAAGGTAAATCCTTCTCTCCGTTCGTCCTACTTAAAAACAAAAATACAATATAGGCTTTACGCAGTAAAGTGAGCACTTTTGAGGCCATAGTTACTTTTATCATTCGATCAAATTATTATCTTTCGGCCACTTTAAAATAGGATATAAATAATCGCAACTACATTCCTCCCTACTGCATTTTTAAAGGGAAGAATAAGAAACAGGAGTTCAGTGATGGCATGCCTCCGGGTTCCATGATTGCAATGAACGTGAAAATGCTTACATAACCTCTGAATTATTTTTCGACTGGTTGAAACATCACTTTTTGCAAAGAAAGCCTGCTGGAAAAGTACTGTTGATTCTTTACGGACACTCCTCCCATTGCAGCAGTGTGGAAATGCTTGAATTCGCTGATGAAAATGATATAATTTTACTTAGCCTTCCTAGTCACATGACCCATTTCTTGCAGCCACATGACAGAAGTTTTTTTAAATCTTTGAAGTCTAACTACAACAAAGAATGTAATGTGTTCATGAGGAACAACCCATTGCGGCAGATAACGAGACTACAATTTGGCAAGTTGCTAGGATGTGCTTGGTCCAAATCAGCGACTGTAGAAAATGCAGTTTCCGGCTTCAAGGCATGTGGAATTATTCCGCTAAACATGTCTACAATACCAGACTACGTTTACCTGAAGCCTAGCGAAGATTCAACAATCATCACCCCTGACACAAGAGGTTCTAGTGAAACGTCACTTTCTGAAGCTACTGAAACGAACTTAGTTCAACTACACTCTCCAGACATTGGTTTGACATCAAACCTAGAAGCAACCATAGTCACTGATAGGTCTACCCCTCCACTCGAATCCGCTCTGCCTATAAGACATTTCGAACATCCTATCAGTAGAGACCGGAAAAATTCGCGGGTTCAATGACCTGTAGAATGAACTCCATAGCTCTACGTACACTCGGGCAAATGTCACCCACTCATTGGCTGCTGTCTTGTGAGATATCCCAACGTAGCAGCCTTTGATTCGATAAAACTTTGGTAGGGTGTTTCTCATTGGCCCAGAGTCATCCACGTGAGTTGTGAACCAATAGCAGAGGCAGCACTGAGGTATAACTATTTGTATTTTAGCCTATCGCGAAATGAATTCGCGAATTTTTCCGGTCTCTACCTATCAGTGATGAATGCCTGGTGACTCCTGGAACTTCGTCAGGGCCCACCAGTGTCTCCGGAGTCAAAAAGGTCGACAACCTAACGCCAACATAATTTTGAACAACATCTCACCTATTGCAATCTTAACATAAAAAACTACAGCCCGTGGTAAGAGTGCAAGTGTTTCGAAAGTACTAAATTCTAAGGATAATATACAACGTATTACCCAAGGAAAACATGACAAACTGAAGAAAATAAAAGAACAAGAAGAAAGAAAAAGACGGAGAGAAGAAGCTATCCTAACTAGGATTGTTAGGCCTACCAAACATAAAAAACCCAACACCAAAGGATTTTCTCAGACAATTTTGTATGATGACAGTGATGATGGTGACTGCGACGAAAATGAATGTGTTGGGTGTAATGAGGACTACAATGCTACAAAAAGTACAGAAGACTTGATTAAATGCACAGTGTGTTCCCGTTGGTTGCATGAGAACTGCACAAATTACGGAAATAAGTGCGTTGTATGTGGAAAAAAAGAACTAAAATCTTTACGGGTTTTAAAAAACTACATCTGAAAGAAGAAAGACCTTGTAAATCATGTTAATGTATAGGCACTGTAGACTTGTACGTCAGAAACGATTTATGTTTCAGTGAGTGCTTAAATCTGAATTTAAAGTTAGTCATAAATGATTAAATAGCTTTCTCAATGCTGGCGCATCTTTCCCATAGAGGCTGGTCCATCTAACCCTAGGTAATTGGTATAGATGGACCAGTACTGCAAAAATTTTCAAAAATTTTCTTCACTTTGTTAACGTAAATTTTCTACATATACCTTTGCTTTTCATATACATAGTTCACCAGAATATCATAGCGAAATTTACTTCACCAATATCTTGACAAATAACAAAATTATAACAGTTTCAAAAAAGGTGGTCCATCTCTCCTGGATTTACCCTATATATATATTCCTTACTCTCTGTTGCATTTTATGTTTCATCCCAATTTTTTCTAAAGAATTTTGTTAAATATATTAGGAATAGTACCATAAAATCCTCAATTCCTCAAATACCATCAAAACCTTAGCGTTCGAAAGATTCGAGATTCGATGTTAGAGAAAAAAGATGATTCTAAGAAAAATATTAATAAAATTATAGTAAATTAAAAAAAAATACTGATTAAATAGTTTTGATCTTTGACTGATTTTTTTACAATCGTTTGGCAGAATGAAATCTAAATAAATATCACAAAAGTTAAATATAATAAAATTATAACATTAATCTACCATTCCTAATGAAATAAAAACCTCTATTTTTATTTATTTTTTATTTGTGTGAATGTTTTCTGATTGGGAAGTGTTTGTTATGTCTTACATTTAAAAGTCAAGGAAAATTATGTCTTTTAGTCACAAATATTATCCGAGGTAATTTTTGTAGCGTAACAATTAAAACACTATAAGTACAAACTTGAATTAATAGTTACATACATATGTTGTAGAAGTTAACTACTTGGGTAAAATTTTAGATAAATGACTGTAAAGAAAACAAATTGTGTGGTTTTTTGAAGCGATAGTTAGTTTTGAACCTGGCCAAATATTTATCGTAAAAAAACTTCAAAAGTAATGTAAGAAAATAAAGCAATGCTTTAAAATTATTTCATTACAAAAAAAGGACAGTAACTGTGTCCAGTACTATAAAAACGAAGGGCAGTTCAACATAATGCAAAAAAATTGTCAAGTAAATAATAATATCGTGAGGTATATTTGCAGAAAAAAATAATAGTTGTGAGCTACGTTACAAAGGATTGGTTGATAAACCGTTTCAGTCATGTCATGGGTGACAGGTGCTTCGTTTGATGGACATTTTCTTCGAAGGCTTTTGAGATGAGTTCCGTGTATAGCACCTACGCCACACGAAAAAAATTCAGGTCGTTTCCCGATTCCACTCTGTAAGTTTCAATAAGCATCTCTCGTTGTGTCAATCCGTCAACTTTTTCCTTCAACGTTGACACACATTCAGGGAAGGATTGACAGTCGTTAGCGCGAATCCTGGGTCAAGAGCTAGCGGAGGCTGTCAACTTGCGGTCAAGTGAACCAGCAACGTAAAGGGGCAGCATTTATTTGAGTTCCTTTTCGAATGCAACCGCGTTTGTTGACAAAACACTTTGGATTTGTCACGTTTCTCCTTACTTTCTTGGAAGCTACGGAAGAGAGAAGCTTTTGTCACGTTACAATCACGTCTGAACGAGGCACAAATGTAACCACTAACCTAGATTTTTCGTGTCGATACAAATTATCTGCAATGATAAATAATAATATGCATAATCAAAATACATTTAAAAAAATTAATTTAATCGATGCGTATGTTTATGGAGTCTGTCAAATATTTTTCCCTCTTCGAAAAATAATCTCAAGCAGTTTTCAAATCTCATGATTTCTTCTAAAGCTCTGCATATCATTTGTGTGCCCAGGTAGGCGAAGGCATTATCTGCATCACATTTACTTTGACAGAAATGTTTTCAGCTAAAGTCAAACAACTTTGTTTAAAATCTGTAAACTGGGATGAATTACACCAAATACATCCGCCAACTATTTTTTTTTGTACAATCACAATATTATTTCTTTGAGGCAACTCTTTCCTAGAGAGGTGAAACATTGAATACATCGAACTCTGTGACACAAATTCTTTAAGCTGACCGTAGCAGTCCCTCCAGGGGTGTACTTCTATGGAGAGATAACTTCAAAGGAACGCTGGTGTTCTGCTGTGGACAGGGAACCAAACGTCAGATCTGTTAAGAAATTACAGTATAAAATTACATACTCTTCTTTAAGGAAGAATGTATCTTGAGTAAAAGAATGATTTCGTTAATGATTTCGCACCTCCAGGTAATCTCCGTAGAAACTACCCTGCGTTTGAACTCATGAGCTCTGTGTTGACATAAACAGGGCGACTACGTCGCGGAAAAAGAAAATTATTTGCTACTGGGTCGTGTGCCAGATAGGATTTCCCGTCGGCGAAACGTATTTTTTTATTAGGTACTTAATTTCAAAGTTCTTCAGAAACCCAAATACCAAATTATATTTTTCTAACTTTTAAAAATTGACGTATTTCCTATAAAAACTTTCATCCCCTATTTAACCCCTTTGAGGGATAGAAAATACAAGTATGAAGGATGCTAAGTAACTGCTATATTGGAGAAAAATTTCAAAGTGGGTTAAAAAAAAATAATTTTTTGACAGAGACCATGAAGATCACACATTCGAGGATTTAAGAGCCCCTGGTTAATTCTGTACGATGGTTCGCATTATAAATTAAAATTGTATCGATAGTTCAGACATGTTTTAAGGACGCTACGTACGTGCTATATTGGAGAAAGTGCTCATTAGGTTTTATAAGCAACTCCCGTGAAAAATTTCATGCTTCCAGACCCACGTTGTCTGTCAGTCAATCAGCGTTATAGTTTTATTAAGTAGATAGGCAGTTTAAAAAAAAAATGAACCTAGTTGATTTTTACGAACTATTTCTTGGCAACTGGTTTCCCAAGGAATCGTTTGTAAAAGTACAGAAATTTTTCTCCTGTGCATGGCGAGCTGCGCCGCGCAGATCGTGTGTGCATTCTCGAAGCACGCACAGCGCTATGGACTGCACTGAAATAATATGTTAAATTCCTTAAGCCAATCGCGTTCGACGCGGCAGTGACGTCGGTTAAATATCCCTGGGTGCAGCAGACAGACTTCTTCTTTTAGTCTTCCCTCCGCGTCGCGGGCGCGATGTGCTTACGACTGGGTCTCATGCGCCATCTTGATTTCTGTGGTTTTTTTTTTACTTCATTACTTTTATTTAAAGATATTCGTTGAATTTTAATTCATTATATCAAACACATTAGAGACTAATACCAGACAGATCTATACGAACACCACAAGCGATAGTGTGGAAAATAACCTAACGGCAAGAGGTGTAACTACGGAAATAGTTTATAGATATATCGTTAAATTATAATTGTTGGGTCAAACGATTAATGCCTTTTTAATATTTTTTTTAAATACTGTATGTTTATTTCCCCCATATCTGTATGATAGTTCAATATGTTTTCGTTGTCATAATGTTGGTATCACATATATCAAACAGCTGCATCATTCATACCATAGAGGTAAGAAGTAAAAAACGACTAATTCACCCATGGTTCATACTGGATATGCCGTCTGTATCTATCGGACTGACGTGAAAACAACGCAAGGTTTCACACAAAATTTTTGGTGTTGTCCGGTGTTAGTCTCAGGTGTATTTGGTTATCTCTCTTTGCTTTGTCGCTATGCCACGCATATTTTCGACAGATATTCACTAAGTGGGATGAGACAGGTGTAAAAACTTGAGCAAGTGATATCACGAAGTTTTGCGTTTTCTTTCACACCCATGGCATTACACCAAGGGAATTTCTGTTAAAAATATTTGTGGCAGAACAACAGATACAAAGAGTAAAAAATGCAGAAATAGTTTAAAAAAAGTAATGGTAAAAAAATCAATTTGGAATGTGAGACCGAGCATGAACTGACATTATTGTCATAATCTTGTTTTAGAATGATAGTTTGTTTGACTGATGCATTGGTACTACTATGTTTACCCATGTATTTATTAAGGTTTCCTTTTCTAAATTTATTTGTTAAATATTTTAATTGATTTACACACAATTATTCAATTTTTTAATTTGTATAAAAACTATATTTCTAACAAACAAATAGTTTTTTGACGTGACAACGTCTAGTAAACCGATGAACGCATACTGCACGCACGAAAAAGTGTCCCGTAACGCACATTGTCCCACTACGGATGTCCCACTACGGATGTGTCCTGTTATGCTCATTGTACGCATGCGTGGCATCTCTCTTCCACTCGATTAGAAAACCATTGATTTGACTTTTCAATCATATTTTCGTCGTTTGAATTATTAATATTATGTAATTTAACGATCGTCCACCGATTTTCAGCACAATCGGTACGGTTATTAATTTCCCGCCTACCACTATCAGAAATAAACATGGCGGACTACAAACGTTTTTAAAACTTCCACAACACAAAACAAAATTTTTATAAATATATATCTAACATCTGAAACAATTGTTTCCAATATGGCCTCGTGGCCGTGCGGTTACCATCGCTGACGGATCGAATCCCGGCCGCTGCAATACTTTCATTTCTGTAATTGTAAAAATAAATACGGCGCGCGCGACACTACAAAAGTAATAGATATATTTGAATTAATGAATGCAAATAAAAGTCAATTTATCAATTAAATTGTAGATTTCATTTCACTCCTTCTTTGTATCCATACAAAATTGTGATAAATCAATAAAAATGATTCAATTTTATTCATAAAAGTATGCAGAGGTAGATTTTATCATACAAAAGATAGAAAAAATTAAAAAAAAATTCCTCAAAGAATATAATATTTTTAATGCCTAAATGGTTTGGTTGCAAAAACCTATTACGGCTCAGTCTCAGGCCGAATATGATATTTCATTTTATTCTGGATCAATCATTTCATCAATGTTTTGTTATGACGTTGTCACGTTAAACTATCGTCCGTAAACCGACTTTACAGACAACCAATTTTTTTTTTTTTTAAACTTGCAAAACTTGGTGACTGGGGCATGTGTGGGGCATATTTAATGGCCATAACCATTTGGTATACAATTGTCTATTATTGTTCTTCGCGCGAGTAAACACCGCATGTTCAAAATATGGCGATATTTTATGTCGCTCCGCGTCTTTCTCGCCGCGTCCGTCGCTCTATTGTGGATCCAGCAAAGCGTGAACTGGAGCCACCTCGAAGAAGAGATACAGTCCCAGTGCGCTTATTCTGGGACGCTAGACTCGAAGAGCGTGTGTTAATGGTCAATATCACCACAGTCAAGTGACCATTAGTTTGTATTTCTTTGTTACAGAGATTTCACGAGAGAAAATACTTTTAAAAATACGCTATCAATTTCAAGACGTCCATTGAATTACATGTTGCTTCTGGTCTGTTACAGGAAAACCGTAATCAATAATAAATTATAAAGTTAGTAAATTATTTCTTCTAAAGCAGACTATCCACGTTGGCTTCCAGCTTTCTCTCTCTCTTTATCTCTCTCTACCTCTATACCTCTCTCTCTCTCTCGTTAAGAAATCGGTTCTACAACGATAAGAGAGCATGAACGGCAACAAAGTTAAAGTTTTGATGTACGCAACTTCCTCTTTTACCTAATCGTGTGAAGCAGCCAGCTTGCCTCCCCTTTACTGTGCGAGCTCCTTTTCTTCGGCACATACTTTATAACAATGCGGAGCGTGGGAGTCGCTAATCTTGGAGGAATTAAATTTCCCCGAGTGTAAACAAGAGAGAAACTTGGCCAAACTCTTTTACCCGAAAGCGCTGCCTTGGGAGAACAGAACCAAGATCCGACGTACAAAGACATTTTCTTCCCATTCTTTAAATGGGAGTACACTCCGCCATCTGGGCTAATTATTTGAAATGGGCCACAGCTCATAGTACATAAGTATTATTTAATTTTATGTCTGGACAAGTAACAGAAGCTAGATTTTGACATGTTTCTAAGTCGAAATTCGTAACATTATGTAACTATTAAGTCAATTGAAGCCTCTTACGTGAAATAATCGGTGATTCCCTCCTAGTGGTTACTTAAAGAGGCTTGGAAAGATAGTATTTTTACCTTTAAGAGCAAAAAATGATAAAAATTTTAAAAATCCAAGTTATCATAAAATAAATCACCGAACCAAACATAGTGAGGAGGTTTTTACCCTAAAGGCAATCATCGGAATAGGAACACAATGCTAATCTACAATGTACGATAAAATGAGAGTTCCCTTTTAAAACAATCTTAACTCGTTGGCCTCAGCAGTAAGGGATAAGCAAATCGCTTAAATCTTGTGACATAAGCTGTTTCTTTGCTGTCTGATTAAGGCCACGCCTGTGAAAATGATAAGAGCGCTCAAGGTTTCAGCGTGCCTTTTCGCAGCCATCTTCAAGTGCGATTGTTAATCTTGTGATATTCTCTTGAGTTTAAGACTTAAATGTAGAAGTATGGACACAATTTTATTTCAGGCTGAAATATGTTGGATATGTTTGTGCGCCGTACGCACGGCGTTTGCGATGCAGAATCCTTTATTTACTCTCGACGATTCCTTGCGCGAGATATATATGCTGTCCCTTCGCCCGCGGCGATGTGCCGAAGTAATATTCGATCCCTTCCTTCAGGACAGAGCTTACCCGCTCTTACTTTCACTCGGCTCCTCCCCGGTGTCGTAGAGTGCATTGCAGTTGAAGGGGAGATATAGGACAGAAAATACGTCATTTTGGTGTAAACCGTTCTTTTGGAAACAACTATCTACAGGATAATCACAAATGTTCATAACACATTTAAAAAAAAATTAAAAACAAAAACCATACGGTATGGACGATTTATCTGAAATTTCTTTCAGTCAATAGATAATACTTGAAATGTTATTTTTTATTTATTTTTTTTTAAGTTTTGGATTAGTTCGTTGCAGGTTGCCTCCGCTATAAGCAACTAGAATTTATAATGGCATCCACTGCACAGCAGAAGAGTTGGTGTATGCTTCAGTTAGAGAAAAGGGATTCAGTAACTGTTGTGCAACATGAAGGGAACGCCAATGCGCTTACCACATCCCCCTATGCATACTAAAAATTTCAATCTCAACGTGTCTAAGGAAGTACAACCACAAAAACCGCAGGCGATGGTAATTCCTGTCTAGGGGAAACGTCACGTCCTGTTACTCGGCTAGCCCTGAGAATTGAAAAGTACAATCTTGTTAAACAGAATAATAGTTAGGTTTTAAAAAGAGGAAAGATTTTTGCCGTTTTTCCTTAAAATGAATAACTTTCGTATATTTTTCACTTTAGGCATTATTTTAAAGAATTCTAGAATAAATTTATTGTACGAATTTCGTATTATATCTTTGCTACATGATGACAGATGATTTTTCGCGTCACCAAGGTAATATGTTTACACATAACTGGCAAATACTGAAAGTCTTGCTCACATATTTTTTCCCCACTAATTCGTCAAGCATGATGTGCAACGTAGTTACTTCGCCGAGAAAACTTATATGAATACAAAATAAAATACTTAACATATTAAAGTTAATATTACCTCCCTTAACATTCTCTTCTCGTCTTTTGTTCACTCCCATTGCCTTGAATAAGTTGTAATTCTCCACTATCGTTTCACTTTCTTTATCTCTAATCGTAGCAGACTTAGCTTATATCTGTGGCATGTAACTCTTCTTAAATCAGGCAGTTATTGAAAGTTGTACCAATGGTCTAAGTAACCTTCTGCCGCTGTCGTACTGTCAAAGCGCGTGTAAACAATTTCGCGTGGCTGTCGGTGTTCGAAATCAAACATTATTTGATGATTTGCATGTACCAGTTTATAAATGGGTACCACTGGCACTACTTTTGAGGACTGCAAAATTTGAGATAGGCCTAAGTTACACCACACCAATTAAAATACAAAAAATTACAAAATCAGCTTCTGCCAGCTTGTGAAATCCTCCTTTGTTTAGCAAGGATATAGTTCTAGCAAAAGACAAAAAAAATTGAATTTTTTTACATTTTTATATTTTTTATTATTTTTATTATTTTGTATGTTTTATTTTTTTATTTTTTTTATTTTATATTCTTAATTTTTTTTCTTGTAATTTGTTGATATTGATTGAGCGATATGTGCGTTATTTTTCTCCGTATGCACCCGAATATTCCGTCCAGACTTCTCCTGATGTTCTCCGAGTGCTTCTGGTTATTTCTGAGAAATCAATCTCTGCATGAAAAAAAATTTTAATTAATGAGTATGTATTTTTATTCAGAGTTCCGTATAAATTGCCGAATTACTTTTACTAAATCAACACTTACAATTTTTAAATCAGGTGGAATTTAAACAAAAAAACAACCATTATTCAATCAAATAACAAGCCTTTAGACGGCTGAGAAGCACTATCATGCAAGACAAACTTCCTTCCCTTTGATGTCTAGCGAAACCTTCCTTCTCTTGCGACCGTGATGTGCATTTAGCATCCCGCGTATAAAAAAGAATATTTACCCAACACAACACGTGATGCTATCTGTTGGCGGGAATAAGAACTACTTGCAACAAGTTTATTGCATTAGATAAATTAACTCTCGCTGAAGAAATATTAAAAAAGTTGTATTTAAGTAATGGTTCCAATTCCCCTTGAAATATGGACATTTTTATTTTTTCAAAAATTTTGGAGATGTTTTGGCGGAATATTTTAAAAAATTGGAAATTTTGAGGAATTTTTGGCAAATTTTGAAGGTCAACGTCAAAGTTCAAGTTCAATGTCATCCAAGATGGCCGCCATGATGTCACAATCCAAGATGGCGGACATCGGCTATGGCTCTACAGCCTGAAGCCTGGGCTCGGTCCGGCTATTATATACTACTAAGGTCATTAATTAGTAATAACAGCCAGTGGGACTAAGCAACATTAGGTACAGACACAGTGGTCATGTGTCACAACAGGGTAGTATGGAAAAAAAATATTCGCAACCCATGCCACAACAGCGTCGTGCATCAGCCAACACTGGGGCGCTACATCACGCCCGGTGTTGTGATTGAACCCACACGCCTCGCTACGGAGACCGCGACCGTGGAAGTTAGCGAGCCGCGCAGAGCAGGCACAGGGTGCGCGCAGGGGCTCAGGGCCGCACATTAGACACGTGAGCCACTGGAGCGCGCGAGGAACCGCCGCGCCGTCTGTGTTCGACTGCGTCACGCGGGAGCACGCGCGACTTGCTCGCCTCCGCGAGCTTCTTCATTCCGCGACGCAATCAAAGTTAAATGCCAAAGAAAAAAAAGCCGTTCCACACAGTAAAGGAAACTCTACAACAACAGTATTGTTTAAAATAATGGCACTTGTGCGTAAACCCGGCACACATAAACAGGCTGACAAAATATGATACGAAGGTTTACAGTATTTCATAAGTCATAAATTTATTTTTGTTTCTCAGTTTTTGAAACTGCTTTTATAATCAATGAAAATTCATATATACGATACTACAGGCTCTGGAATTATGTGAAATCTACCCTGAATTTTTTTTATTTTAATAATTTCATTTCAGCAACTGCCACTAATATTCCGAATAAATAAATGTACGCTAATGAAAAACCGATTCGCTGAAGCAATTGACTACATTTTGTATTTATTTTAATTTTCCCTTTCTGTACATAACATTAGCAAAAATTTAGTAATTAAATTAAATCTCAATTAACTGTATGTTAACTGTATGTTAATTAGTAATTAGCTAATTATAGGAATAAATTGTAAATCGTGTTATATTATATTTTCGGTCAGTAGTGGCGCAGGATTTTAATAATAATTGGCTGTGAAACTTAACCGAAAATTATAAACTGTTTTATTAAAGTATTTGAAGCCCAAAATGCATAGTTTTAAACTCTTTTTTATTTACATACTTTAAAACCCTAATATTATGACTCTAATTCCTGCTGATGCATATTCTGTGTTTATTATCATTATTAGTACAAGTTTGGGAAGTGCATTAGTTTCTCCCGAATGTAGGTACACTGGAATATTTTTCATTGTAATGTTTAAAACAAGATCATTGAAATAATATAAATTAAAATATTTTGTTATAAAAAAATTGGTTGTCTGTAAAGTCGAATTACGGACGATAGTTTAACGAGACGTCATAACAAAACATTGATGAAATGTTTGATCCAGAAGAAAATGAAATATCATATTCGGCCTTAGACTTAGCCGTAATAGGTTTTTGCAACCAAAAAATATTATATTCTTTGAGGAAGAATTTTTTTTAATTTTTCTATCTTTTGTTTGATTAAATCTACCTCTGCATACTTTTATGAATAAAATTGAATCATTTTTATTGAATTATCACTATTTTTTATGGATACAAAGAAGGAGTGAAATGAAATCTACAATTTAATTGATAAATTTACTTTTATTTGCATTCATTAATTCAAATATATCTATTACTTTTGTAGTTTTGCGCGCGCCGTATTTATTTTTACAAGTACAAACATGCAACGGCCGGGATTCGAATTGGTAGTCAGCGATGCTAACCGCACGGCCACGAGGCCATATTGGAAACAATTGTTTCAGATGTTATATATATATTTATTTATAAAAATTTTGTTTTGTGTTTTGGAAGTTTTATAAACGTATGTAGTCCACCATGTTTATTTCTTATAGTGGTAGGCGGGTAATTAATAACCGTACCGATTGTGCTGAAAATCGGTGGACGATCGTTAAATTACATAATATTAATAATTCAAACGACGAAAATATGATTGAGAAGTAAAATCGATGGTTGTTGTAATCGAGTGGAAGAGAGATGCCACACATGCGTACAATGAGCATAACAGGACACGTCCGTAGTGGGACATCCGTAGTGGGACTATGTGCGTTACGGGACACTTTTTCGTGCGTGCAGCCGGCATTAATCGATTTATTAGACGTTGTCACGTCAATAAACAAACGGAGCAGTTAAAATATGGCATTATATTTTCGTGGTATATACAGGTTGTTTCAAACTTCGTGGTACAAACATCAGAAGGTGGTGAACTGCTAACTACACAACCAAAAGCTACCGTACAATGTATACTCGGAACTCAGCCTGTGAAGCACTAGACGGCGCTTTCTAGCAAATGTTAGAAAAGAATAGTTCACAGAAACTATCGTCACATGTCGCCTCGGCTTTCCTGACGAGACGCACGGGCACGCGAATCAAGAGAAGGCTGGCACGCATCACGTGCGCGGACTCGCGGACGGCAATGCGAGGAAAGCGCGAAAATTGTTCCGAGAACGTTCGACGAGAATCGTGTCAGAAGGCGCGAGAACCTTTCAGCGACCACGCATACACCTCCGCGAAATAAGCTCGTTTTAGAATTACTGTAGGTGGAACTTCAGACGTACAACTAGAGTGGTATTTCAATCCGTATTTATGTGTAAATATCTCAGCTGTCAGTGTATGGCATATTGTAGGAGTAATTTCGTGCATGAAACCGAAGTCGATGGGAACGGAAATGTGTAAACACGGTGCTGCCATATGTGGTTTCAGAAATCTCAAAAAGATAGCAGGCCTAAGTGATTCATCCGTATAAGTACATTAACTTTATAATAGTACAAACCAAACTTTATAATTGAACAACTATCATTTAATACTTTAATATAATTTAAAGTTATCATAAGGAATAATGAAAACTTAAAAAAAAAAAATCATTACAATTCTGACAACCCTTAGTTAACATTGAAATGTACAGATAGCGCAGCGTGTGTAATGCTACTGTTATAATATAACATTGAAAATGGGACATTAATTGGTTGCTTCTTTTTTTTTGTCACGAATCTGTCATTCGCGTGGAGTATGGCACATTTACTTTGTCTAATAGGTAGGGACCGGATAAATTCGCGGGTTCAATGACCTGCAGTGTGCCGGAAATTAGGCATATCGTCACTTTTTTTAATTTTTCTATAATTTTAAAAAAAAATTTTGGAAATCTTATTTTTTAATTTATCTGGTTGTTAAGGGGGTGATTTACTCTTTGTTAGGCCGCTGTACGCCACGTGTTTAAACTTTGTGCCAGTGGACCGAAGCCCCCTTTCTCAGGGGGCCTATCTGATATTTTGCTGTCTAATGTGGACGTGGGCAGCCCAGTTGAAATTTCTCTCGCCTGCAGTCACGTCGCGAGTTGTAATTTTATTTCTCTTCATGACCAAAATTGCATAGAGCAGCTTGTGGGCTGCAAGCTGCTACTTCTTAGAGGCCTGCTGAGAATAGCAAGTCTCGTCACGAATGGGTCTCCAGTGGACCTGCGTTCCCACCTTAGTGGCTATTTCTGTCCCCCCTTCCTCTCTCTCCACCTCACCTTAGTTCTGAGAAATCAAGTCGGGAGCAGTGACCTGACGTGAAATTAGCCAAGACGATGGCCTAATTCAAGGACCTTCTCCCTGGTCCGACAGAGACGTCCACGACATCTAGCGGCAAAAAAGGTAACCGCGGGCCTGGTCGCCAGCGTGCAGAGCTCACCCTCGTGACACCTGGTGGCAAGTCAGCTCACCACCTCAGCTAGTTCCCATTTACGCCGCTAGAAAGCAGCGCCGCGGCGCCATAAGGCACTATGCTTTCTTCTCGCGGCCTGTAGAAGTCGATTGTTTGTTGCCTTCTGTTCTGGCCGGTAGAGAGCGCGCATGTCGTGTTCTTGTCACGCCCGCCTCGGACTCCTTCGGAAATTTTCGGCTTAGAACCGAACCTTCCCCCTCCGTCCTAGGGCTTTAGCACCCGTTTTAATTAGAAGCCTTGTCCGCCATAGCGGGCACTCAGTACTCTGACCTCGGCTACTGACCACGTCTTCTCGGCGTCCTCTGCGGTAAGAAGCTTTTCGCTGGAATGGCGATTTTCGGTTGCATAAAATATGTAGTCAGTTGCTTAAGGGATGTGATCCCATTTGTACAGTAGCCAGGCAGATGTAGTTTTTAGAAAAAGTCGTGTGTAGTTAAATTTTTTCTATGTTTTTTTTTTTAATTCTTTAAAATTAGGTTTCCTAACGCGCATCCGCGTTTTCTCGGTGCGCGTCATCCTGATGTTGGCGCGAGACACCTCGGAAGCCCTGTTTCCACACCCTGTTTGGTGAGTAATCCGTTTCCCCCCCCCCCCCCCCAAATTCCCGTTTGTTGGCCTTTCGCGCCGACTGTGTATGACTGTCTGGAAGCAGGTCTAATTCGTTTTGAATTTGACTTGTGTTTCAGACAGGGTCAAAGTTTCCGGGGAGAGAAATTGCTCCCCGCATGATCTTCGGGACCTCCAGCTGATTCCCCCCTTTAGAAGAGTTTCCCTCTCGGTCCGACGTCATCCTGGGAAGACCCGGGTGATATGAGCTATATATATATTCCACTTGCATAGAAGGAACTAAATTCATTAAAAAGATACCAGCGAGCAGTGCTTTAAGAACGTAATCATCAAGAACATGTAAAATCAAGAAAACTCATATATATGTAATCGTTGGGAGAATCAAATTTTGGTGCTATACTTGAAATTTTTGTTAATGTAATCATTTGTTTGTTAAGGTGTAATCTGTATTGTTTTAAATAATGTAGGGGCGCCCCCTTAACTTTGTTAATTACTAAGCTTTTTATTATCATGTCGAAATAATGTTAAAATAAAACCTCTTAAAAATAAACCAGGAAAACCTATAGACCAAGCTGTTTATATAGCGTATTTATTTATCATATACCTTCTTTTACATAAAGATCCACGAACTCCCAAGTTACTAGTGTGCAGGGAGTGTAAATTTTGTCTTGTTCACCGCCTCGTGTCCCCTCTGGTAATTAATTTTAATTTTCTTAATATTTTACCCAGCTGTTTCCAAGGAGTTTTTAATTAATTTAAAATAATATAATTTTTGGGCACGAGGGGCGTTACAGCAGGATGAACTCCATAATTATACGTACACTCTGTCAAATGTCACCCACTCATTGGCTGCTGTCTTGTGAGACTTCCCAACGTAGCAGCTTGTGATTTGATAAAGCTTTGGTTGGGTGTTTCTCATTGGCCCAGAGTCATCCAGGTGAGTTGTGAGCCAAGGTAAGCACTGAGGTATAACTTTTTGTATTTTAGCCTATTGCGAAATGAATTCGCGAATTTTTCCGGTCTCTACTAATAGGAAGGTAAAAAACAGCGCAAAGGTACAAGAGTTAGATTTTTAACCTGTCAGGAAACGAAAACACGTATTCTTTTGGTCTCTACTTATTAAGGATTCCAGTTGAATTATTTATATTCACGCACTGAGCCAGTGAAACCAATTTTGATGTAAGTTTATATTTCAACCCGTGTGTGCATACAATTTTATATATGCATGTGTATATATGCATATATCAAATTTTTTACAGTCTATATCTATGGAAAATCCCGTATTTTCAAGGGGTAAAACATCCGTTTTTCTGTATGTTTGCAGTGTGTTTGTTACATAATCAACTAAGAGCTAATGCAACTATTTATAGAAAAGGTATTTTTAATTATTATTTTAGGCATTCTGTGTGCAACACATTGGTATGAAATGTATATATGTTTATAATAGTATTTTTGTCTAAAATATAATAAATTTCGTGGTTTTATGAAAAAAAATATATACTGGAGACAGTATGTTAAATTTGTCTATGTTGAATGAATAAAGAAAAATTTAGACTTCCTAAATGTATTTAAATTATTAAACAATTATAATTATTTGCGAGGCAACACATGACAACTAGAGAGACCAGCTGCACTGTAACGCATGCGCATCGTCAGCCATCGTTCAAGCTCGGGTCCCCTATAACTCACCGCGCGATAGGCTGGGTGGTCTGGCTGTGGCAGGCAGAGATATCTGTTACTTAGCGGGTCGCGTTATGCACAGCCCATCGCTCAGCGAGCTAATGTACAGCAGCGACACACTGGTGCGGGATGAGGGTTTTTCGAGAGTGGCACATATCGCATTTCCAGCATTTATACTGCCGGACATTAATTTTTGTTTAACTTTGTAACCTTTTTCAACTGCTTTTTTTTTACTAAAGCATAATCACTATTTGTCTGTTTATCTTTACACACACACATATATATAAGGTTACAACATTGGTTAGTAATGATTTGTCTTCAAACACGTAGATTTGTTTTTTTTTTACATTACTAATCCAATATTAACATCCTCTGTTTTTTCCAGAAGGATAAGTAAAATTAAACGCCTTGAAAACTAAAAATAATCTAAAATTGGCAAATAATGAAATTACTATTCTTCAGTTTGTGAGGTTTTGTTTACTAAACTCGTTTGGGAAAACTTTAAAAAATAACGTTCACAAATAAATTACTCCATATGATTAGTATTAAATTCTGATAAGAATAGGTTGTGGAAACTGCGCGGCGAAACTGTCAAATGAAAATCTACCGACTCAGTACTGGCCGAAGAACAAGCCGTCAATCATCCGATTGAATTTTTCGAATTCATGAGAACCACCCGGAATACCACCGCTCGTATTGACATTGAACGCACCAAAGTTGTGCAACGGAACCAGATTGACAAAGAAAAAATTTTGTCACCAAATTTAATCGAGGCAACTACAGTCATCGGCGGAAAATTCAAAGGCGAACACGTACTGATTCCACACATACCGATGATTTCCAACGATTTACAATTCGAATTCAAAGCGGCTCCAGTTCCCTTTGCGTGTTTCCTTTGCCATTACCATTAACAAAGCACAAGGCCAATCGTTGACTATTGCTGGCTTAAATTTGGAAAATTCATGTTTTTCACACGGCCAATTGTTTGTGGCTTGTTCCCGAGTTGCCACACCAAAAGTTTTATACGTGTTTACTCAAAATAAAAAAAAAAACATTGTATATGTGCTGGCCTTAAGATGAATTAATAAAAGAAATATAATTTACCTTTTGCTTTATACAAATATTTTTTTCTTGGGCGTAGCAAGGCACATGACCGCCCCCATCCATTTATCCATCCAAGTCATCTGGCTGTAGATAAACTTTAAGTACCTATAATTAATTTGTAATTTTTATGGGAATTTTTATTTTGGTATATTTCACTTTTATTAATTTCGCCCGTTCGGACTGAAAGTTGCATTCTTCACTAGGGCACCTTCGCTAATCGTCGGTAGCTTCATTTTTCTCTTTTTTCTCAGCGTTGTTCACAGCATTTTCTGTGCAACCTTCTTGTAGAGATTGCTATCAATGTGTTTACACAGTTTAAGTGTTTGTATGTAATATTAAACAATTCAATTAACGCAAATATTTGTGTACTACACAATGCTAGCAGATTACGTGTGTTTTTTTTTATCAAAATAGCCAGAAAAATTATGGGTTAATATTTCCAACGCACCATTTCAACATTTTAGAAACATATTCTCACGCTGAATAGCATCGTAACCGTGACGTGATTGAAATTGAAAAAAAAAATTGGGAAGTTTGTCGCGTCCACGATTTTTTCTCACGTGGATGGCACAGATGTAGCGAACGTATGTGAAAGTATTTCGTGTCCATCGCATGGCACCCGCCGTGCTGTTGTGATTCCAGCGCGGCTGTGCAAAGAGGGCTTTCACACGGCTCGCTGAACGTCACAATGTACGTTGACGGGGGTCGGGGGAGACCTGGAGGTATCGGCGTGGAAGCGGGTGTACGGGGGCAACCGGGTGTGCGGCACATTCGAAAAAGTGATTAAAAGTTGCGCACGTCGAATGATGCCAGTTGGGCACGAACAGTGTCCTGAGGGGCTTCAGAGCCGGTTGCGGCAGTTCTCTCTGTTTTTAGAACGTCCTGAAACTGTGCAACCAACATTTCCACTCGATTCGTAGACGTCTAGACAGGAGAGGTGGGGTCGCATTACTTTCACACTCCCAGCGACCGGATCACTCCCCGGGACACACGTACTTTCCGCGTTGCGCCAGAAGCGAAGTCTTTTATGTAGTTCGTATTTTACCCAAATTGTTACATGCGTAGCCTGTTTGAAACTAAATAAGTTATCGATGAATATAAAATTTCAAAATTAAAATAATATCTCGTACATGCAGTTTAAAGGTAACCTTCTAAATAAAAAGTAAAAATCTGTAGCCAACTTAATTAACTAATATGCGCGTATGAGACCTACACCATTTGTGGCATTTTGTTACGTAAATAAACTATGAGTCGTCACGCATTAGTTGGCATCGATATACCATGCGATGCTCTAGATATCAAAGGCGCATTTTCAAACCTTTTAAGAACAATTTATTACATCCGATCAGTCGTATAAAATATTTTAAATTCGTGTGAAACTTAAAATTGCTTGATCATACACGATGTAAATTAATTTTTTTTAATAACAGGCTGTCCACGCACTATTATTCTTGTATAATGACAAAATTGAGCATTGTAATGTTTATTTTGTGGAATGGGGGTCTTTACATTCATGTCTTACACTCTCAGAGTAAACTCTTAACGGAAGGTGATGGTGAAGGAGAGGGGATGAGGTTGGGGAGAGGGCAGGCCAGTAGGGATCAGAATTCTTATCTCTTGACATCCGCACTTATCGGTTAAGTATTTTTTTTAGTCTGGGGAAACTCAAAAACTTTTCGGTTCTACACACGAGCTATTTATTCACTATTCACGGATCTGCCCTGTGTAGCTTAGGTCGCTGGACGCTCTCGCTCTCCGTGGGTTCGAACAAGAGACCTCCAGCCTGCAGTACCTCCTGAGACTATCAGGTAGGCAACCCGCTACACTCGTTGCAGACTACCACTCTACAGCACGAGTCACTTAGCGCTCTTCTCGGTACAACCACTCCACACTACTCCAGCTCTCCCGCGGCGAAGAAGCAGGTGAGCTCTGGTCGGTGAACCACGCAGTCGGGGATTCCTGCACTGAAACCAGGCGCTGCCGGCTCGCAGCCCCTAGCAGCGCGCAGGCGTTGAAGTCGATCTCCGTAACGCAGTCGGATGCACGCCGGCTTTCGGTGCCAGGGATTTGGGGGTTTGATTCCCGGGTAAGGCACGGGTGTGTTTCGTATCGTCTAAATTGTTAAAAAATATGTTGAAATCAACCACAACATCAAATAACGGATGAAAGAATTATGTTCACGTCACCTACCTTCTTCCGTGGTTCCATCATCAGCAGGATTCACACCCGGACGTTACCATACGCCAGTGTTTTTTTTCCCGCTCGTCCATTCATCCCGTCAGTGCTCGGTTGTCGTCACACAGGACGACGTCAAAAGAATTCACGGCATTACTCTTTTTTCGCTGGTTCCCTGAACTTGCTAATTCTGGTAACCAACAAACGTAGGGCTGGATACAAGTCTTTATTATATTTTAAATACCTAATCACTGCATACTCGGTGTGGAAAAGTTTGATGGAAGCGACCCTAGAAAGAATCACTTTACAGTCTGTGCAGATGGATATTGGCAGTATATGGCGCTGCAGGTGGCGTATTAAGGCTCCTGCCTACCCGGGCACACTTATGGTGAGCAAAGCTTCAGGATAAACTATGCAATTTGAGAAAAAAACTGTTAAAGACATTAGAGTGGTGTCTGTTTACTAAAAACATTTAATAATACGTTGAGGGTAAATGAGTAGTTCCTGTTTCCGTATTTAGTTCTAATCTGTAATTTTAAAAGATTGAATACAGCTAAAATTCGTGTTTCCAGAATAATATTTAGGCATGAAACGCCCGGTACATATTCTTGAAAGCACCCCAGGGACTTGAATTAAGCCCTTACCTTCATATCTCCACCATATGTTGTGGTTACCTCTCAAATCTCACGTTATCCCTATGCACGACGAGAAGACTGCACAACTGCGCAACAGTTCAAAGCCTAGGCTTAGAGGCAATACCGAAATGTAGCTGCTGTTTCCCTAATCTGGAATCGCAGCTCCTTACTCACTAAACCGTCAACGCTGCGCTAATCGCCACAAAGCTAAACACGTAATTTTAACACAGCCAACTTCCCACTGTGCTTTAAACTGATGGTTACTATTGCATTTGACTAACACCCGTTCTACAATGGCACAGAAAGGGAGACGGATCTTCAAGAAGATTTCACTATTCTGTATGCTGTTTCCACAATGCACGTAAACGTAAATAATGTCAACCAATAATATGGCATTTCAAGGTTACGAAATATTAATTTCATTAAATAAAATATTGTGCTTCGAAACCATAGCACAAGCAGAATCTACATAAATAATAAAATTAAACGACAGAGCAGTAATAGAACACTAGATATTATTGTAATTGATACAATTTTTAACGTATTTTGAACATAAACAAACATAGCTACCACGGAAGCCAAGTACTCGGCTCCTATTGGTCGCACGGAGCAGCATAATCGGAAGAGCTCAGCATTGCCGAGCTGATCCGTACGGGTCCACAATGAGGCCCACAGGTGGGAAAACACGTCATCGCTACCGCAGAACCGAAGTCGTCACATGGCGGACCACGTGTTGCAGTATAAACCTATACATGTATGTATGTATATGTGGGAGGGCGCACTAATCTTATTGGTGTGCCGAATGAAATTTTTTTACTAGCAAAACTATTCTCACCTCGCATTCCTACCAATTGTTCGTTTAAATATATATCAATAATATACGGAGATTAACTCTCTTGTAAATTTATTTCAGTTACAAAGTTAATATAAAAAAATTTGTAATATTACTTTATTTTTAAATTTTTTTTAAATTTATGTTTGCCTAACTAGTATTAAATAACACAACTAATTGGCAGAAATATGTATTAAAATTTATCAGAATAATTAGTGAGATAAATAATATTAATAATAATAACATTTTTACAAAAGATAAAGTCTATATAATGTAATAATGAAGTAAGTAGAATTTAAAAAAATATAAAATGCAATGATAGGGTCTAAAACATGTATTGGCCTACATGTTTCGTCATTAGCAACATGCACTTTACCGTTGTGCTACAGATACACACATAACCTACAAACCTGAGACGTTACTTTATAAATTTAATGAAGCCAGTTTGATCACGAATCCTAAAAGTTGTGTATACTTCATATAAAAATTATTTAAGTTATCGAAATGTATTACTTTAACACACCAATGTTTTTGGTACGTTTCCCGATTTCCAGAAACGCGAACCATTTGCGGATGCGTGCTGCCACACCCGCGAGTCCGCCATCTTGACAGCTTTGGCTCATGGGTAGGGACCGGAAAAATTGGCGGGTTCAATGACCTGCAGGATGAACTCCATAGTTCTACATACACTCGGTAAAATGTCACCCACTCATTGGCTTCTGTCTTGTGAGACGTCCCAACGTAGCAGCCTGTGATTTGATAAAACTTTGCTCGGGCGTTTCTCATTGGCCCAGAGTCATCCAGGTGAGTTATGAGCCAATAGCAGAGGCAGCACTGAGGTATAACTATTTGTATTTTAGCCTATCGCGAAATGAATTCGCGAATTTTTCCGATCTCTACTCATGGGTACATCAGGAAACATAACGCTAATTCCCAGCATTCAACGCTAATGGTTCCACCTAGTAGTCCGCAGTGCTCGGGCGGCTACGAAAATAATAAGTGGGAGTCTTTATGTCGCCTACCAGTGTTTTTTTTTTATTTGAGAATGCCGATCCTGGTGGAAGTTATAAGACTAGTGCGTTTCATAATCGAGCCCCAGCTCGCCGTGGACCGCCTGAACAAGATACGTCACGGCGCTGTGACTGCGCGTCCTCTAAGCCAATGAGATGGGGCCTATAGTTGTGTGCGAAGTGTAAATGTGCGTGCTGCTGTTCGCGCCTGCGACTTCGCAGTGTTGCTTTATCCGGGAATTCGTTATCAGAACAAATGTGCTTGTTTTGACTATTGTTCCAACCCATTATATTTTTTGCCTCACAATTTGCGAATATCATGTATATGGTGTGTCCAATAACTCCTCATCAAGCCTACAACAGTTTATAGGCCAACAAATTATGGTTCTGAATATAAAAAAATTCTAAATGTGTCGTAGTTTTAGAGTTATAGACCTTTCTTAAAAGTTTTTTTTTTTTAAATTCGCGCTCTGCACCATGTTATTTGATACTTTGACTACAAATTTTCGCTATGCAATCATAAATAATCTTACTATTGATAAAACTTCAAAATAAAGTTTATACATTTCAGGGAAAAATTACTTGGAATACTTATGCAGCAAAAAAAAAAATTCTAGTAAAATTTACTAGTCGTAATTTAAAAAAAAATATATATATATATACAAGCTGCAGTACCCGGCGTTGCCCGGGCTGAACACAGAGTGAAGGGGACCTTTTTTTTAAATCAGATGTAGTTAGTAATTGTCTTCTTAATTTGAATGCCAAGTGTGCAAAATAATTTATATCACTTTCAGAACCCGACAGACGTTGTTCTGCCAGTGTATAGTTATTTACCTGTATTTATCTAAAAATTGTTGGTCTGTATGTAGTCTAGACTCTATAAAGCACAATAGAAAAAAGCTGAAAAATAAGAGATTACAAATATTGAAAATATTCCATTATCTAGCTAATGCTCGGCATGCATTGCAATGCCTCATTAATTGTTGTTTTGTAATATTTTTGAAGTAGTTACACATATACAAATAATCTAACCATCTCTCTAAATATATATTTATCTCTATCTACATCTATATATCTATATATCTCTCTATCTCTATTTATCTCTTAATATCTACATAAATACATATATGTATAACTCCCACTATCTCTATCTCTTCTATATAAATCTATACACCTATATATCTCTTTATCTAAACCCATTTAATTTTTCTATACCCCGCTCTATCTCAACTTATCTCTCTGTATCTCTCTATCTCACTATATATATATATATATCACTCTATCTCTGTCTCTCTTTTATATTTAAATAAATTGTGTCATGCGTGTGCACTTATACAACAAAAACAGACGAAGTGCCGCTATATAATATGTAATAAACACATTTTTTGAAACGATTTGTGCTCCAACTATTGCAAAATAGTTATACCGTCTAAGAAATCTTCACGGGCATGCGCATAAAAACTCACCAAAATTTCATAGCAATCGAATGAATAATAGGAACGCATACGGCACAAACAAACGAAAATTAAAGACATGGCAAACGCATCAAACGATAGTGCGTTTAAAATCCAAGGCAACTAACTCTACCTATTGACGAAGTTAGGAACAAAACTGTTATGAGCGCCTTTATTTTGCTAGCCGCTGCGAGCTCCACTAAGCGGGCTGGTCTCACCAAGGAGAAAAATATGAATTTTCCAGACCTTACTATGTGTATGATCGTGTGGCAGACATAGAGAAATGACACTCACTATTTTTATGTCTATGACCTATGATTTTTTCTGTTATAAAATAAAATTATCACTTTTTCAGTCCCTTAGGGATGGAATTTCATATTAATATGTGGTATATGTGTTTATCCAGGCATATATATACTCTCTTTTCTATGGCAATGAGCTCGCTGTAGGCGGGGAAGGTTGATCAATTGTCAATTGATGAGCTATCGACCGGGGTTTAAAAATATAAAATTCTATTAAAAATTTGGGGTTGGTGATAGAAGAGTGAAAATTTAGGGTTGTATGTATTTTTTAATGCCACATTATAAAAAAAATAAAATGTTTGTCCAAAAAATTTAAAAAAAATGTTAGGGGTGGACAACCCTTATCACTTAGGGGTATGAAAAATAGATAGTAGCCGATTCTCAGACCTACTGAATAGGCACACAAAATTTGATAAAAATCGGTCAAGCCGTTTCGGAGGAGTATGGTAACTAACACTGTGACACGAGAATTTTATATATAAGATATTGTCAACATGGATGGATAATCAAAGAAAATGGCTTGCAAAGTTAGCAAAGTATTTTTTTTTATATTGTGAATAGTCAAAGTTACGAACTGTTGCTGCATAAGTCGTACAAAAATATATATTTCCCCCCCCAAAATATACCATGTTTGATTCTCTTTAGAATTGTAATCAATGGTAGGGTTAATCATTATGATGTGATGAAAATTAGTCAAAAATGCCTAATAATTTTTTGGATAATGGGGACTTGAAAAATTTTGAAGAAAAAAAAACTGCTTATTTACTCGAAAACTGCGACAAGTTTTATGATAATATTTTTTTCTTATATTGATAACCGTGATTATTAGAGACCTGCAAAATTCGCGGATTCAGTTCGTGATATGCTACAATTCAAATAATTATACCTTAGCGCTGCTTCTGCAATTGGTTCACTGTTAATCTGGAGTAATGAGGGCCAATTACTAGACCCTTGCTCAACTAAGTGTCGAATCACAGAAACTCGGTCGAGACGACTCACAAGTCAGCAGCCGACGAACAGGTGGCATTTTGCCCCAGTGTGTAGAGTGTAGTAGAGTATATCCTGTAGGTCACTGAATCCGCGAATTTTGCAGGTCTCTAGTGATTGCTTGTCTCCTAAAAGCTGTTCTCGGCTTGAAGTCGAGTTAAGGGGCCCGCCTCGTTAGGGGTGTATCTGTGTTAGTGAGGCGGAATGATAAGCGCGACGCTCGATGGTATTCCTAGCGCGGTATAGCCCCTAAGCGCAAGGCTCTGAACTGGCGCGCTGTCTTCTTGTCGTCACAGGATAACTGTGAAACTTGAGCGGTGACCGTAACATTATATGGACGAGAAATGAAGATAAAGGTGTAATGCAAGTCCCTTAAGTGCTTTAAAGAATCTGTACTGGTTGTTTTACGCCTAAAAATTACTCTGAAAACATGCGTTTTAGCCATTTTAACTCTTATTAAAATACAGTTTAAAACTTTAATCCAAAATCAAAAATACTTTTCGGTCCTCAGCAAACTCTTAAATGCTTTTCGTAAGCAGACTCCACCCGAATATCTTGACTAGTTTAGAAATCGCGTTGTTTTTCCTGAAGCTCTGCACACCGTATGTGTGGCCGGGTAGGCGGAGCCCTTTTGCTGAGGACCAAAAAGTACTTTTAATTTCGGATTAAGTTTTTTAACTGTATTTTTAGAAGCGTTAAAATGGCTAAAAACGCGTGTTTTCAGAGTAATTTTTAGGCATGAAACAATCAGTACAGATTCTTGAAAGCACTTAAGGGACTTGCATAACACCTTTATCTTCATTTCTCCGCCATATAATGTTACGGTAACCGCTCAAATTTCACAGTTATCCTGTGACGACGAGAAGACTGCGCGTCAGTTCACAGGCGATACCGCGCTAGAAATACCAGCGAGCGTCGCGCTTATCATCCCGCCTCACTAACACACATACACCCCTGACGAGGCGGGCCCCTTAATGGGGCAGCCTGCAGCGTGGCCAGCACCGCGTCCCGTCGGGACATTCCCCGCGTGCCGTCCCTCGCCGGGGAGTCCACGCCCTCCTGGTCCGGGCCCGGCAACATTACCCGCATTATTACGTCATACCCCGGGGGGAGAGGGGGGGAGGATGCCCTCGGGTCGCCTAATCGAATAACGCCCGCCTCGGGGAATGCGTCCGCGCGGCGTCGTCCGCCGACGGCGAGATACTCTCATCCCCTCCCCCCCTCCCCCCGACCGTCAAGCGAGGCTAGGACTGCGGGGCGGTGTTTTCTCGGCGCAGCAGCACGAGGTAATGAAAGTGGAGAAGAGAGGGCTTCGCGCGGGTTCGCTAAACCCGACAAGATCCTGGCCAGGCACTCGTGGGAGCCACGAGGAAATAAATGTCCGCCACTTTCGCACATTTAACTTTTTATTTCACTCGCTTTTCGTGGAAGTGCGGTGTACCGAAAATCGTTAGGAGCCCGGCTACATTGGAAAACACGCCTACGCCCAGTTTTTTTTAGGCTTGGTTTCACATGCCATATTAGTTATTTATTTATATTTTGACACTACTATAACTGATATGTAACATCTTAGCTTTCTGTACATGGCATTTGGTAGGAGTGATTTTGTGAATGGAACGGAAGTCAAATAACGGGAATTTGTAACAACCCCGGTGCTGCCATCTGCGGCCCATCGCGCGAAATAAAGTTCACTTATGCAAAGGGAACTTCAAAGTACTAGCTGATTAATGAATTTTAACAAGAAGAGCAGTATTTTAATTCAATTCCTTGTCGAAAATCAGGTCCAAAGCCTGGGTTTAGCATTTTTTCCCCCAGTCTTTTTCACTTTTATCGGAGCTGTTTCATGATATAGTTTAACATTTCGGTCTGAAAATCGAATATTCGATAGTCGACGTAGCTGCTCTGGCAGCGAATTCTAGTAGCGGGTGCAGAAACTACGTGTGATTCGCGTACAGAAATTTAGTTGAAAACACTATTTGTGTATATTCATCACGCTCCACATTATTTCAAAGAATTTTTCTATAAATGTTGTGTCCGAGCTTCGTATTGTAAGTTTATTTTGCAACATGAAAACACGAATTCGCTCGTTTCCGAGGTAAGCTGTTACACATTAAACATCTCTGGCGAGTAGTGAAAGACACGCTCAATTATTATTTTTTTTTTAAGTACAATAGCTCTCTTACATTTTGTATTTCGTCTAAATTTTTCTAAACATATCTACTAAATATTATCTAATAGAGGTAAAAATATAAGTTGGTTATCGGAATAAATTAACAGCAAAACATCTTACCTAAAAGTAATGACAAGAAAATGTTATAACCAAATCGCATCGTGATACTGAATTTTATTAGGTCTATGAATATTATTTTTAAAATTAGAGTTAAAACAAATCAAAGTTAAATTTAATATTATTACTGTTTAGACCTTTGAAAAATATTTCCTTATACTAACACAAAGATGTAGAAAATTTTATTCAATGCAATTACGTTGTAATTCTTATTCTTATTCTTGCAAATTCTTATTTTTTTTTTTAAGTTTTTTTAAAAAAATATCAGGAGTGTTATCAGTTTTTGTGCAGGCTTAAGCATGCCTATATTTCCGCAGTAAAAAAATGGCCTATGCATATAACAAGAGTTCATATTATGTGAAGTACAATTTTTTTTGTAATTATTTTAGAATTCGCGCTTGTTTAACACAAAAACTAAAAAAAAAAAAAAAAAAAAAAAAAAAAAAATGTTTGTTCGAAGGTATCTAGCCAGCTATGTTGTTTGGGTCATTGTTGAGTCGCAATGTTTTCGATGAATCGATTGTGAGGTAAACATTTTTACTGTCCACAATACCAGCAAGATTTATTTATTTATTTTATTTTTTGCAACAGCCCTGGGGTTTTTTGGGAATCTACTAATGTCTCACTGGAAGCATAACTTGCAAGAAGTAATTTACTCCCTTAAAGTTGTCGGGTGGGACAATACGTTTACAAATAGCTCAGAGACTAGTGTGGCGTATCGCATTCATTTTGGTTCAGTCACACAAGCGAATTAAACTCTGAAACGTTTCAAGCCTAGCCTTCAGTACCATTACGGTGCGAAACTATAGGGTAGCTTTCGTCACAAACGTGTGACCAGCACGATAGGGTCCTAGGCCTTCGTGTCGAACACCGAAGCGGAACGAGCAGGCCTAAACCAATGAGATTGGGCGACACTCAACAGTTAGCGAAACTACAACTAGCGATTGTTGAATTCCACCATTAGTAGTTGCTGAAATTTTCAATTTTTCAACTGTCGCTACGTTTAATAATTTAGTGCATCTGTTGCGGATTAAAATACTTGCTCTTACAAAACGTATTATTTTTACATCATTTAATTCCGACTTAACATGTCAGCAATGACACAAAATGCTGATATTAAGACAGAAACCGGTCATTCTAGTATTTTCCAGGAGAGATTTCGGTATAGAATTGAAAAACCCAAACAGCATGACAGAAGACTTGGAATAGGACGTTTAGAATGAGACTCTATCGCCTCGGCAATGAAACCTCTTTGCTCCATCTCTTCCGCGCAGTAATTCACTGTATTCACTGGGCAACATGCTGAGGGCAACGTTGGTTTTAGCAAACTACTTCTCACAAAAGCTTCCTGGTTTTCGAGTCCTCGAATTTTTTCAAGCGAAGAATTTAGTAGATATTTACATTTTTTTTTTTCTCGTTTTAAAAAAAAACTTTTTTGGCTTATAGCGTAAGCCGTAAGGGCATGTATTTTTCGCAAACAAATTTCTGATCGCTCATTAGATTGCAATAAAGTATGCCTACGCCAGCGAGTGTTCCCTTGTGATTGGCGTCCGTCTGCGACAGAATCCATTGCCCTGTTTGGTCGGGCCATTCAGGACGCGTTGCTTCCTCACTGGATAGCTACTATTGGTGTGCTTACATGTACCTGGAAGAAATCCAGCCAACCACGAAACACAGACAACGCTACAAAATGTTTACACACAGGTAGTCTGTACATATATTTTCGCAAAAACAAAAACGCATATTGATCCTCCCCCGTAACGTTTTTTTAACGAAATTAACTTTTTTGATTTCACAATTACCGACTAGGGTATTATTTTTTTTTTGTGACAAAGTTAGACGATATGAACTTGCAACCATGCGTTTCACGAGACTCGAACCCAGAACCCCTCGCTCCGAGAGCTGGCGTGCATCCAACTGGCCGCGGAGTTCAGCTACGAGTTGCTGAGTGGTCAGATCATTCGCCTTTCAAAAAGGCTATCCGGGTTCGGTTCCCGGAAAAGTTAATCGGGATAATGCTCAAGGGGATAACTGTAGACGGATGTTGTCATGAGGAGGTGTGATATGTATGTGTTTTTTTTTTTCGAGGCACTCGTACTTCCCTCGCCCATTCATTCCGTTATTTTAGCAACCCTCATCGTGTTCAACTACCCCGAAGCCAAGGAGACTTTAAGCGTTAGTCAGTTTATTCGTTTCCATGAGCCGGGGTCTACTACTGTTCTTTCGGCCTCCCCGTCGAGAAACACGATTTTCATCATCGGAACGCATCCACTCGCAGTCTGATGCCCGCGTCGCCTCGCATTATTCTCTCTTCGGGGTGGCTGTGACACCAGAGTCCGACTCACGCACGTAGAGAGCTGTCGGATGCATTCCACAGGCAAGTTCCTTGCCACCACCCACCCCGCGTGAAAACTTAAAAGCGAACGACTGTGGAAAAGTATCAAGCTACTCGAGTCATTGGCCGCTTAGCTACTTAACATGTTTGCCGTTGTTGCTACAAAGAGGTGCCTTGGCGTAATTGGGGAATTCCTGAAGAAAACTGGACTATTTTAGCCCCAGTTCCAGTATGCACAAAGGAAAAATTAAAAGGAATCATCACTAGCCTGTATGTTATGTCTTACTTGACTTAACGTGTCTATTAATGTATTTTTACTTTTATTTTTCTTATTTTGTCAAACACGTATTTATCGTCCAAATATAATGTTAATTTATTAGGAGCTATCTAAAAAAATCTAAAATAATGAACATAAAAACATGAATATAAATGATTAAAAATAATAGTTTAGTTCTATGAATGGTTCTTACCTTGGAGAAGAATGATTTAAAATGTTATTTTGGATACACGCCATTACTGGTTGCACTAAATGTCGGAACCTCAATAAAAGACAACAAAGATGAATATGCAAACACACAGAAAACAAGCCAAAATCAGGTGATGTCAAAACATTTTTTTTTTTCACACATAAGACAGCACAGAAACTTCCGTGGAAGGAATCAATTAACAAGTTATTACAGAAAAGACGGACACGGTGTGCTAACCACGATGAGACAGTAGCAACAACAACAGTAATTAAAGACAAGAAAACTACCTTGCCCAACACAATGAGAAATAGAAGAACCCCAACGATGGTACTTAACCTAAAAAGCCTACTGTGTTTCCACTGTGCTGTCGTCGTTGAGGTGTCTAAAATAGCTGTTTTGTCACATTGCTAAGTATGTCTTGTGAATTTTTATGTTGTCGTTGTGTTGTCCATTTTATCTGTTTAGTACCATCGTAGAGTTCTTTTATTTTCCGTTCCGTTGTCCAAGGTCTTATTTGTTTTTATTTACTGTTCTTGTTGCTACTGTCTCGTCATTGTTATCCCACAGTGACCGTCTTTGCTGTAATTATTATTTTTTTAATAATTCCTTTCATGGAATTTTCTGTGCTATCTTATGTTTTTAATTTTTTTGGCATAGCATGATTTTGGCCTGTGTCATGTGTTTTTTTTTTTTTTTTTCATTTTTTGCCATCGATACTAATGTTAAAATACTAGAGATAGCAGCACCATTTAATTTCCTCAAGTACTTTTTAAGTAGCGATTATTTGTTGTTATCGCCATTAAAGTGTACAAAATGTATTCCACGATAGTTTCGCTATCATTAAGTTTCATTTGGCATACCAAAACGTTAATGTGTCCCGAGATATTCACGAAAGTGAATATACACGATTTAATGGCGTCAGACCCGGGTCCGTCAACTGGAAGAAATCAACGAAAAAGTGTCTGCGCATGCGCGGAAGTTTGGGCAACAGTTAGGTCACGGATAGGACACCGAAATCCGTTCCCTAAAACTAAGGGACTGGCCGTGTCCTATCATTAGGGACCGGAAAAATTCGCGGGTTCAATGACCTGCAGGATGAACTCCATAGTTCTACGTACACTCGGTCAAATGCCACCCACACATTGGCTTCTGTCTTGTGAGACACGTCCCAACGTAAGCAGCCTGTGATTTGATAAAGCTTTGCTCGGGCGTTTCTCATTGGCCCAAAGTCATCCAGGTGAGTTGTGAGCCAATAGCAGGGGCAGCACTGAGGCATAACTATTTATATTTCAGCCTATCGCGAAATGAATTCGCGGAATTTTTCCGGTCTCTACCTATCATGCACTAGGAATACGGTTAGGGTACAGGTGTAGCGTATTCAACACCAAAAAAACCTTGTTTTTGTGTCTTGGAATGCCGGCTCTGACGACCCAGACCACCGGCTGTGAAGTTAGTTCTACTTCAAGAGGAGGGTGCTGGATCTTGAGTGACGTCGGACTGTCGTGGTGGGAGGACCACGGCCCCACCAGCAAGAAGGGGGGGGGGCAGGACCTCTCGCGCCGGTCTGCCCCGCCGCGACTGCGCAAGCGCCCCTGAGTCTCCTGGGGGCCGCCACCCCTCCGTCCGTTCGCGCGAACCACTAGTCTTCGGTACGCCAGCCCCGTCGCTCCGCGCTGCGCCCCGGGTCTCCGCTCCTGCCGCGGGTGAGTTCCAGTGGCCGGCGCGTCTGGCTGGTGTGCGCCTAGGGGCCCCCCGGTTCGATTCCCGACTTAGGAGGGGGCACTTTTCAAACCCTTCTCTCCTTCACCGTCACCCCCTTAGGGAGGCAAAATGAAAACCACCGCGGAATCATTCTGCCTCGACAAGCACAGGGAACTCTGGACTCATCGTCATCTTATAACAGGCTTCTTCGTCTCGGGGACATAGAGGTCGCAACAAAGGGAAAAAAAATGTTGAATGTATGATTACAGAAAAATGGAATAAAGAAATTTCAAACTTAATTTATTATCAACTCAACATCGTACATCTCAGCTGTAGTTAACAAGAGGGATGCATAGTAAAATTTACAAAAGTTTACTTTTAAAATTATACAACCTTTTTTTTTTTCCTTGGAAACAAGTTCCCAGTTTTCATTACGTAAAACCTACATAAAAAAATGTTACTCTGCAGAGACCAGATACATACAACTATCGCAATTCAGAGGGATCTGAGAAAGAAATCTACCACGTCTTTTGGCGAGAAACCATTCCAGCATTTTATTGGAACGGTTTCTGGATACCCACGAGACAGCGCGACTGAGTTTATAATCCGGGTTATTCCAGGCGCGAGCCACCAGGTGTACCTTTTAGTTATGTCAACTCGTTCGTTGGCGTTGAAGCAGCACGTCGACCTTGGCAACAGTGCGGCCAGCGATTGGCTGCCCGTGTTTCCTTTCAACTCGAAATTGCGTGATCTTTGTCCAATGGGAATAATGATAAGATACGATAGGAAACGGGCTGGATACCTGGAAAATGCCCGGCTTTTTCCAGTACCAGGATAAAATCCAGACGCTCGTAAACAAGAAGTCGGTGTCTGTTGTCGGTTGGCGACATTTTACCTTCCAGGCGGTTTCAGTGTGGGTGGATCTTTTTAATGTTGTTACATACACTGAATTTCCCATAACTCAACTTCAAACCGAGAACAGTCGATCGGCCAATAAATTTCAGTTCTGAATTTAAAAAATAATTTAAAACTTTTTCGTAATTGTTGAGTTTTGACACTTTTACAAAAGATTTAAAATCCTTAACTGCACCCAAATTATTAGATAATGGTACTAAAAATTTTGTTACACATAATAAACCTACTCTTGATAACAAATAAAAAAATACCCTCAAACATGGTTTACTTTTCGAGAAAAAAATTCATTTGCACGCCTTATGCGCCAAAAACCGTTTACCGATTAGTCATACAGTAAAAATATTTACTATCCTAACTTAGAGCAAATTATTTGAAAATACGGCTCATTGAAGCTAATAACTTTCTAAGTTTCATTATAAATTTCTTCCCCAGATATAGAGCATGTTTGATTTCATTTTAAATTACTAACATAATTAGCGTGATAAGAATTTTCTAGTCACACTATCAAATAATTTGGGCGCAGTTGGGGATTTTAAAACTTTTGAAAATATGTCTATAACTGTAAAACTACATTTTATTTAATTTTTTATTAATAATCGTGATTTATTGGCCTATAAACTGTTTTAGGCTCTACGTTGAGTTATAATACATTCTTTATAACGCGAACCAGGCAAGTCTAGCAGTGGTCAATACATATCCTTGTATTTCTGATTTGTGTTTTTATGTATACACCGTCTGTAATTACCTAGATATCGGCAGTATGCAAAACTATTTTTTATATAATATTAAATAATTTTGTTGCCACGTAGTCTATGCCTATTTTAAATTATTAAAGTTAAATTCCAATAATTTTATTCAAAGTATAAAAAATAAAAAATAAAACTTTTTAATCTTTAATGATATTGTTGGCTCTAAAATGTTGTACAGTTGGCAAGGGCTATATTGTTTTACAAACACGTCTAAACCGTGTATGTACACGTAGGACATGCACAGACAAAAGAAAATTATGCAAAATAAAGAAAATAAATCTGGTGATTCTCCTGTTCATCGCTATAACTGTTACTGCATGCAATGATATGCATTGGATCCCTGTTTAGTGTAATGCATATCGGCACGTTCACAACTAACCATTGTTTAGTTATCTAGTCTGTAGTGACAGCTTAACAGTTCCATTTCCCGTTCAGTAAGTAGTTTATTGGCGCAGTAAATATACCTAAAATGGAGGCTAGTACGTTCAGTTCACTACACAACAGTGTGTTATATCATCCGAGATACCGACTTGATGTGGAAATATGGCGCATGCAAGAAAGGATTGCGTGAGTTATTGGTAGAGACCTGCAAATTTCGCGGTTTCGATGGCCTTCAGGATAGACTGCACATACCCCTGTACACTCGGGCAAATAACGCAAGTTCATTGGCTGCCAACTTGTATGTCGTCTCAGCTGGTTTGTCTGTGATTCGATCCTTCTTTAGTTGAGGGTTTATAACTGGTTGAGATTCGTCCAGATGAACAGTAAGCCAACAGCAAAATTATCTAAGAGGTATATGTATTTGGATTCTAGCCTATCACCGAATGAATCCGCGAATTTTGCAGGTCTCTAGTTATTGGGTAATACTAATACCACAGCAAAAAAATGCCCCCACAGCTACGTATCTTGTCTTACTCTTGCAATGGAGAAGATTGATTTAATTTTTTTTACGTATGCCATTACTAGGCAATGTTTTGAAATTTTGCTTTAAAAAAGATACAATGTCACAAATGGTTTTTGGGCCACCTATAAAGAGCAGCCCGCACCAAAAAAAATTACAGGAGCTCAAAAATTATTTTCTGGAAAAACGTTTTCTCTATTTGCCATGGGAATATATAACACGACGCTTCACATTTTTTCGGTACAAACACATAAGGGTACTTCACATTTGTTCAGTACAAACACATTAGGTACTTTTAAAGAGAATATTACACTTACTGATCCCGGGAATATAACATACAGTTATGAGCTATGTTCGGTAGGCGACAAACTCAACAAATTACAATACAATCGTATTTAACATTCAGTGCCATCTATCAGCAATGGGAGAAAATTTCCCGAGTCCATTCACCTTGGTATGAGCGCTTACAGATGTTCTGAAATGATACAAAAATTTATTTTGTAATACTACATTCTTGTAATTGTAAAGGCAACACAAGTTTACTAAAAATATATATTTTTTTAACTATACAAACATTTGTTCTTTTACAAAAATTACTTTAGTTCAGTTAACAATTTCTTTGTATTGTTTTGTGTTTTGTGGGTTACCGTGCACATGAGCGTCAATATGGCATTCCACACAACATGGATTCCGCCTATGGTATTGCACACGGCAACGGCTCTAGCGAGTTTTTTTGTTCCCTACCTACAGTGAGAAGCATGTCTGTAAAATTCAATACGCCTATACCAGCCAGCGCTGCTGTTGAAATATTGTTTAGTTATGGCGGTTTGTGTCTCCCACCAAATCGAAGCCGCAAAAGGTGACAAAAACGTTAAGATGCAACTTTTGCTACATCACAAAAAGGAGATAGTTGTTCTCATAACTCTCCAATAAAGTTTATAAAAATATTAAATTTATTAATTGCTATATTATGTTGTAAAAATTATCTTAATATGGAATTGTGTTACCTAAAGTTATATTATGAGTAATTGTAACTGTAATCTGTTAATTTCTAGGTGCAGTGATATTCCAGAGACTTAATTGTTATTGTTACAAGTTACATCCAAAAAAATAACGGCCCATTTATTTACTTAAATGCGTACTGCTTGTACTACCAAAACATCACATTTTTATGAGCTAACATACATAATTATAGTTTACCATAATAATCTATATTAAAGATGTTACTTTAAATGATATCATACCCATAATTCAATTATACAACTAAGGTGTGCGTTTCTCGAACGCCACGCATTATTGATGAGGCTACAACAAGCTATAGTTTCCCTGTAACTGCAAACTACGAGTAGTACCCACTTAAGTACGTTATGAAGAGTCAGTCTATACAGACCACGTCGAAGCCTTTCATTAGGAGTTGTTACAGCAAATCCTAAATAAAAACCGCTTTTCAGACACTTATGGCCTAAAAACTTATGTTAGTGTTTGGAGAATAACCCTCACAGCTGAAAGGCGTATCAAATTAACTTTTTCTAATCTCTTGACCGCTGGCTTGTTTTCCAACGTCATGGTGGTGTTTATTTCTGAAAATTTTACGTGAGCTGCAAGTCACGACTGATATTCAAATTTAAGCGTAAAGGATTTATATTATTTTGAAGAGACTCTATTTTTTGTATTGTTTTTTTTTGTTCACACACGTAAGTTTCCGACTGAAATTTATTTTGCATTAATCGAAAATATTACCTTAATTATTATTTGTTTACTACAAATAGCCACGTGAGCATTAACAACACTTTTAAATGGATAATATATGATTTAATTGTGATAGAATGAATTTTAAAATATCATGCATAGTGGATATAAACCTAAACATTCACCGATAAATCGAACTACTTCAATTTAAAAATAATTATTTTTAAAACTTTTTTTTGGCCATTTTTAAAACAATGGATGTAGATGGTTTTTTTTTTTTCAGAAATTTGGCTGTGACATAACATCTAACCTTGAGTGTATGACAAAACACAAATAATATAAACAAATTATTAATAAAAAAAATACTTTTCTTCGTTGTATGACACTGATTTTTCATTATTAGAATGCGACAATAATCCAGGTATTTGTTATAGTACATAATCAAAATTTTATATTGCATATATAGCTATTAGATCGGGACGACGGTTTCTTTAAAACTACGGAGAGAAAAAAATCTGAATAAATATTTTAGCAATGATGAAATGATTTGGTGGCGACATGAACAATCTCTTTGCAGGTCGACCGACGCACGGTCGATGAATTCGCCCGCACAACGCACGACGCGCGCCTGTCCGGAAGAAGGCGCGACGCGGCAAAATGTGTTGCGTCTCCGCGCGCGGAACTGAATATTCATCTTTCAATATCCCGGCGCCTTCGGCGGCCGCTTAAATGGTTCCGCGCCGGAGTGGTCGTGAATATGCTAGTCGCCCTCGGGACCCCTGATTGCGCCTCGCTCGCAGCTCGTTCACTCTCGTTCACTCGAGTTCACTCGAGTTGCGGGAACACCTCGTTCGCGAGTCCTCCTCGACGCCAAGAACAATCTCCGCGGTGCCGACACACGCTCTCAGCACGGCACTCTGTTCTTGGTTTACAACGTTCAGGCTTTGACAACGGGATAACCATATTAACATTTTTATATATGCATATAAACATATATGCATGCATATGCATACAACAGATATACATATGCATATCAGACATATAAATACATATACATTTACACACATATCAATACTTACAAATACGTGTGTATGTACATATATATATATATATACACACACACACACACACACACACACATGTTGAGTCTGAATTCGGCCGAACAAACTTCGGCTGCAGGTTCACCACGACAAAATAATTTTACATAATTTATACGACTTATGGTTTAAAGTGCATCCCAATGCTGGTATACGTCTTTGAAAGTTGGAGCTGAACAACATTTTTATCGTTGATAAATAATAGACAAAGTATTTAAGATTGAACACTTAGCATCTGTATTACGTTTCATTGAATGAAATTCTACAACCAAAGCGAATTTTTGTAAGAAAATTATTTCAATGAAAAAGTGTGTGGGTAGTAACACGCCACAAAAAATATGTTATAATTAAAAGTGTAAGCCCTAATTATTTCACTGAAATAATATTGCTTCAGTGACCGAAATCGCGGTGGTTGTAGAACTTCGTTAAATTAAGAGCACAATTTAGAACATAGTGTTCTATTTCAAATATTTTCTATATTATTTACAATTTACAAAAAAAAAAGTTTTCCATCTTCAGCTTCAACTTCAAAGACGTATACCACCAGCCTCGGGAAGAATGTATACATGTTTTCAACATATTTTGTCGTGACGAACCTGCAGTCGAAGATTGTCGGTGAACTCGGACTCACCCAGTATAGTTAAATGATTAGCTAGTGTGGCGTTACGTGAATCAGATTTTGTTTTGTTTATTAATGTAACAATGCAGTTGCGGTGATTGAGTGGTTACAACGCCACCAAGGCGGTACGGGTTCGATTCCCAGCGAGGTGGAAGGCGAGTGTGCTGACCCAGCAACAACAGCACCTGCATTGTGACTAGAGACCTGAAAAATTCGCGGATTCATTTCGTGAAATGCTACAGTTCAAATTAATTATATCTTAGTGCTGCTTCTGCCATTGGTTCACTGTTAATCTGGAGTAATGAGGGCCAATTAGAGACCCTCACTCGTGGAAGTGTCGAATCACAGGCTGCCCAGTGGAGACGACTAACAAGTCAACAGCCGATGAACAGTTGGCATTCGCCCTAGTGTGTAGAGGATAGTGGAGTCTACGCTGGAGGTCATTGAACCCGCGAATTTTTCCGGTCTCTGAATGTGACGTTAACGAACAAAAAGAATACTGATTCGCGTAGCACCAGACTGGCTAATAATTTATCTGTATGTATATATTTATATATGTAAGATTAACCAGCTGTCATAGCCTGAACGTTCTTTGCAACGCATTTATAAAAAAGGGCTCACTTTACCTTGAACAGAGTGTATACATCTGGAGCCTTGCTGAGCATGTATTTTTGCACCGTGGAGGTTTTTTTTTTTTTTTAAAGCTCCGTGGAGGTGTTAATCCTTGACTCGCGAATGAAGTATTTTCGCAATAGAATGATAACAGCTTAACCAGGAACATTGCTGGGCACGCGTGGCAGTCGCGATGCTCGAAGGCAACTACATAGTACATTCACGACCACTTCGATTCCCGGCGAAGTCTATCCCTGATTTTTTTCTCAAGTCACCTGGAGTTTTTTTTTTTTTTCGGGGTACTCCAGTTTCCTTCACCAATCCACTCCGTCGCTGCTCCACACACCAGCCTCCTCCATGCTGGCCGGAACGACAGGTACTGTTCCTCGGGTAGAGCAGCCGGCTCCTGTGAGAGCCATCCACGTAGACCCTGCCTCAGGCGGGAAACTACGTGTATATTTTTTTATATTAACGTCAGAATATTCAGCTGTCAAATCTGAATTTAAATTGCAGTACCTGTTTTTTTATAAGTACTCACATAATCTTGAACTGGTTGTACATTTCTTACCTTAGCTATAGTCTATGTCATAGAATTTGTGTCAAACTATTCAGTACCGTAAAACGGGGTTACTTTGACTTTAAGGGTAACTTTGACAGTTTTTGGGGCTACTTTAACAGAGTGCCAAAATATGGTGTAAACGTGTGCGGAGCGAACTCGCGTGACCTTGTGAGGCAGAAGGGGATTGCTGTGAGTGCGGGGAGTGGGTTAGTGCATAGTATGGGGGGAGTGGGGTGAGGGGGGCGCGTGGGTTTGCTTTGCGATCACCTGACTCGCCGACTTTGTGAACGAATTTGCAGCTCGAAACTACCTCACGCAAAGACTGGCCACAAACATCAAAACTTTAAGGGCATCAGTGGGTCCTAACGAGATAAAATAGTTTTTTTGAGAATCTGAGACCAGGATACAGGATACACGTCCTGCTCTAATTTATTATTTTGATGAGACAAATATTACAGATGACCCGGGGGCGATAAATGTCCTAGTACGCCGAGGGCACAAACGCGTCAAAAGAGTCCAGGAACATTCGAAATCATCATAATATTGATTTCAAGACTGGTTATGTGCCTATAATTGTACCCTCAGTGTTTGATATTATTGTGTTAAATATGCCTTTAATAAAAATGATATATTGCTTAGCAAAACTCGTTTTTAATTTAATTTTGTGTATAATGAATAAAATATTAATATTTGTTTATCAAAATAATGTCAAAGTAACCATTACGCTTTAGATATTTGACATCAGTTGCATTTAAATGCCTTGTCAAAGTAACCCCACACTCGGAGTAACTTTGACACTTTTTAAAAAAAATATATAAAATTTTGGGCAGCTAGTGGGGCGTGTTATTGATATGAATTTGATAGCCAATGGACACATTGTTATGATGGAGCAAATATATAATTAATTTAGGATGTTAAAAAAAAGTAACCACCAAAAAACTTCCACAATATGTCAAAGTAGCCCCATTTTACGGTATTCAAAATTAATGAAAATTATGCCCCTTTTCCGAAGCGTTAATTGCAAATCCTTTCACAAGGTTTGCTTACGTACACCGACAATAACACGCTAAGTTCTTCACCTAACACTGTCGACAGAAACGACGAAGGCATAAGGATGCGTAGATACAATTGGTACTGTTTAAAAATTTTGAGACGCGTTTCTCGAGACAGACTATAACCAAGATTGCCGAAGTATGTTTATGGCGGTTTCGCGCGTGCGCTTTATAGGATCGTGTAGGCTTACCGGAGAACGTTCTTTAGGGGAATTTTTGTTTTTTCCGACGTCTCACAAAGTAAAACGCAGGCGGGCCAGGATGACTTGGGGGAGGGGGAGAGAGGGAGAGACAAAGACGCTGAGCTACCTAGAAGAACGCCGTGAAGGTACGGCGGCTCGGAGGCTGAAGTGGAACGAGCGGGCAACGCGGCAAGCAGCAATAAGGTTTCAAGTGCTTGCACTCCAGAGAGGTCGCTGCACGAAATTGTAACAAGGACGATGTTTGAAAAAAAAAAAAAAAAAAAAAAAGAGCGGCGCGCTGCGTGGGTACCAGGTACCAGGACTTCAGGAATGTTGTCTGAAGTAATCACCGCTCGGCTTACAGTCTTCGCCTCCTAACTTCGAGGGTTGATTTTTTCCCGATTTGTCTTGTCTCCTCTTGCAGGTTGATTAAACAATGTTTTAATTGAAATAAAAAATACATTTTTTGTATGCGCTTTCTCACCGCGTGATTTCTTTATGAAATTTATTCTGGAAAAAGTTATGTATATTTTTATTTGCTTTTAAGTGAACGAAAGGGCGTTTGTGGGCAATATCGTAGTAAAAAATACAATAACAATTTGTAATACTATCTCTTGACATTATTTGCATGGAGATAAATATCAGTTTGAGCACATAAAATGCTTGTTTATGTCCTGCCACAGCTCAAATAAAAAATATTTTTGTGAAAAACGTAGTTTCATAAGGTAACAAAATTATTTTGCTTCATGAAACAAATTAAAACTGCCATAAAACTAATTGCGTGTTTGATTTAACTGTCCATATTTTGGCTACCTATGAATACAGCGTAATTAAGTCTGTTAGAAGCCAGCGTTTTAAAGTTCCGTTATGTCACAGCAGATTAATAAAATCGCTTTGTATAAGGCATTCTTAAAGGTTGCATTTAATCTCATTGTTTCAGTTTGAGAAAGCCATCATACCAAGCTTAAAAAAAATTAATAGATTTTTTTTCGATAACCTTAGACACTATGGTTTTAAAACTAACACCTAAGGAGATACGTAAAAATATCAAAAAGTTTTTTTTTTTTCTTTCTACATTGCGTCCAGAGCGCGATGTCACTGAAATGAGCGCTAGAATTTAGTTTTCGAAAGTTTGTCTAACTGGTGAATATGTACCAAATAAAACCATTTTCATGTATTTATTTACAAAATTATTTTGGAAAATATATCAAATATGTCCATGTACATTTTTTTTTTAAATAAATACAAAATTTGGAGCAAACAATATTTTCCTCAATCAGATACGTTTAAACACACTTGTTAATGTTGATGGCTGTCGTACATGGTATGCGTATGTAGTGGCAAGAATAATTTTATATTTAGTTGTTTGTTTCTGTATGACGCGCGCGGTTAAATACTGCGAGTCCACAATAACGCGATATTTGCTGTGGCATCGCGTCGCGTCTGTCGCGCTATTGTGGACCCAGCATGACCACATGATCCGCAAGGGCTTAAGTCCACATTCAGCTCAGGAGAGCTCCGCTCCTGTTGTGGCCAGTTGAGCCCAATCGATAACGTCTGTCCGGAACACACAGAGAGGTCCTACGTTTCATCGTATTTTTGTAAACAATGTTTCGCGTCTTGCGAGACGTTCCAAGTCATCCAGATATTAAAGTACTTCCAATTACATTAATTACCAACACAGTTTCTCACTTTTGACCAGTTTTCACGAGTTTCCGATGTGAAAACATCTCAGCTCTCAGTAGACGGCATTTGGAAGCTCATCCGTTTACATTGCTTTCGTGAACGTCGCAAATTTACAACTAATATATATTAAAAATAAAACTTTATGATAGTATAACTATCCTTCAATATTTTATATCATAATTTATAGTCACAAAAATGATTACAATTTAAAATAACACATTATAACTAAGACAATCCTTAGTTCACGTTGAAATTTAGAGATAGTGCCGCGTTCGTCATACTGTCGAGACAGAAAAAATTGTTAGCCTACGTTTATTCAAAACCATGTAGAATAAACGAATTTCGAGATGAAATTTCTATACTGTTACATCTTGAATGTTGAATCAGCTCAATAAGGTTAAGGTTTGTTTGTATGAAGTATTTACAGACTGATTTCTATCGTTTACGCAAAAACAAATATACATACGTGTACTTAGTGTTATAAGATATGTTTTCAAAAGTGCTAGGTTTATATTGTTTTTATTATCTATTGAATTGCAACTTTTAGTTTGAAAAATACTTAAAAGATAGCGCCGCGTTCGTAATGCTTTAGAGAGCCAACATAATGATAATTATCTTTGGCGCTATGTTAGTTCAAAACTGGCTAATAAATAATAGGTTATTTTTAAAGAAAATAATTTTATCTTACGACTATTTTAAAAAATTCTACTTCAAACTCCATGTCCAATTTTCTTATAATTTTATTGCAACATGAGAACACATGAATTTTCTTGTTAACGAGATCAGATGTTTACTCACTTGCGAGTATTAAAAGACTGCCTCGCATTTTTTTTAATAATGTTCCAAATACGTTATTAAGGCAAACTCTACAACCAACGTGTTATCCTAAATTTTCCTGAAGTTTCGGTGTCACCAACACTCAAAACGGCAAGTTTTACAAACTTAGGAATTTTCGTCACCACTTTCGAACAAAATTTGATTAAACCACTGTAAAATATGACGTGTCGTAAGTAACTCTTCACTTTCCGTAAATGAACTACTAAGTTTTTAACTATATTAAAATACAATTAAGTTTACTTAATTCTAGGTGCGTTGAAAGTGAAACTTCGCACTTAAATAATCCACATGAAAGTACATCCAGTAAATTACATAATAGAGGTTTAAAATTGTAACAATAATGTGGGCAAAAATCCTACAATTAGTCTTACAGCTGTCCGACTCTAAACTTTATTTGTTATTCCATATCCTCGTCCAGGCCATCTAGTGCCCCACTACCTAGCGTTGCACATATGTTTACGCGCTTTTGAATCATCATCTCGACTTAACACGATCAGCTGTAAAAACGTTTAACTTAAAAAAAAACTTTTACTTCTCTCTTAAGACGTAACAAACAGTTTTTGTTGTGTAAGAGAAGATTTAAATCAGTAAAGGAAACGTTCCAAATTCTAATAAATGTCTGGGGGCTATAAAGATTGACGAGCAGTTAATTACAATGTCCGAAAATAATAAGCGTAAATATGCAGTTCTTATTTTAAGGGGCATGATAATAAAAATAAAATGGTAAAGATATTTCCCATGAATTTCTCAGCTGACATGTTAACGGTTATATAAAAACAACAATATTTTTATAATTAAATTACCATACAAATTATTGGATAGTAATACTTTTAAGAAACATTGCAAAAAAATACAGTAGTGTCTGAGCGCAAGAGGTTTTTAAATTGTAAAGTAGATTATGTTATGTTTTGTGATATTTAAAGAAGATGACTACCGGTGAAAACTTTATGTGGTCTAAACCTTAGCATCGGCCTATGTGAGAGGTTTTTCCATACTTTGTGTTACTCATTAGCGTGATATTTAAGACGGTGCGTGGTCTTAATTTCACAAATGTCTTGAAACACAGAAACTGCTGCGGTTTCCGAATAGTAATGGTTTGTGCTTTACATATCCAGCCTTAACCCGAGGAGCCTTTAGTTTCAAGGCTACATTCATTTATAAACGAGCCGTGAAGGAATATCCGAATACCTTCGAAGCTAATACATCATGGTGTATCAACAAAGAAATGCTTTATTAATAGTAATTGTTCTATGTTACCCATTTTTTTCAGATACATTTTCAAGTCATATTAAATTTTTACACGTTCAAGTTAATCTCTGATGGTAATAGTTAAACATAAGAGGCTTGTAGACAGTAGTTTTCTGGCTAATCAGCCGACTATAATTACATTGTAATTTTCTTATTTTTCGCTTGGTTAGTATTATTGGAATCATGTGTATATTTTTTACTGTATTATTCCAATAATTGGAATCATGTGTATATTTTTTAATGTATTATTCCAATTATTCCTCACTGTTATTCTTCCCTGATATTTTTTCCAATGTTTGCCCTACTTTTTAGATATTTGCATATCATTGTTTTGTCTGATATCCTAACAATTCATAGTATTATCACTTCTACTTCTTTTAAAACAAAACTATTGTATTTTGTCATTAAATTCATAATATGTTTTAATTTAGTACTCATCCCAAACACTATAATAGGCTATTTTGTAATTAAAATGAGCACGTAACGGATAATGACTCCTCGTACACGTGCAGGAAGAATGCACTCACCTGCTTAGCAGAATTAGTTTCTTTAATCTCTGCTCACACGTTTTTGATAGATATGATAGGATACGGGGGGAAGGTAGCAGCAGAAAGCCCATTAGTGAACTTTTGGCTTCTCTTCTGCTGACTAACATCAACCTACAGAATTTCTAGAAAAAAAGAAGCGGAAGAGAGAGGGATATAGCGTATATGTGTTTTTCTCATGGCGCTAAGAAGGTATCCATCACACGATAAAGAGACAAAAAACTTCCAGAAGATTGTTTAATGGCTCGCCAATTGACGCTACAGTAACTTTAGGCATCTGAGGATCAGAGTTCCATTTCCAACACCAGTTTCCTGCCCTCTTGGTGGCTATTACCGTGTGAGATTCCTTCGCCATCTTCGTAAAAACAGAGATTTTTTTTTTTTTCAGAATGCCCATCAATTTTTCTTCTCCTAAATACTTTTTGTAGCTTTATTTTGCTTCAATCTGAAACATCAGGCAAGAAAAAAATGTCTAACCATTATTTGTTTGAAGTTAAGTCGACGGTGTTGTAACGTGCATCCAGCGTAACATTAAAATAAAATTAGTGATGCAAAAAATAAAGGTACACTTCTCTGTTATGTTTTTTTATACTAGTTACATAAAAAAACTGTTAAATATTTTCATTAAAATATCATAGACAAAAAAAATTCTAAATAGCTTACTACCCGAGAATTTTCTCTCGCAAATATGGGATACGTGCTAATATATTTAAAATTATAAAATAAAATTTATGATTATTTTCCAAAATATTTAACCAAATCAACACGCAGTAAAATATATCTGTATATTCAAATTTTCTAGTCTATTCTTTATGTTATATACTTTCTAAGATTCTTCATTACAAAACCGAAACTACCCCCCCTTTTTTATTTTTATGATATACTAGCTGAACTACCCGGGGTTGCCCGGGCTTAACTACCCTTGAGATCTGATTTTTGGGAAACCTCTTACTCAAATGATGGCTATATAATATAAGGAACATCACAGCCAAGTTTCAGTAGGACATATACTTAAAAAACGGAAAATTTTGATTTTTAACGCCCCCACAAAATTTTAACGAAGATGAAGAATGCATTAACAATGCAATAGCCGTTACCATGGTGGACGAAGGGAGCATCAACAATGCAACAGCCATCGCCATTAAGATTTTCAAACTAAAAAAGGTAATTTTGATTTTTAACGCCTCCGCAAACCTTAGCATTCGTGATGAATAAGTCATTGAGTGGTAGTTATGTGTATATATGTGCATATATGTATAAACACACACTACTTAACTCCCGTAATGCGTTGTTATGCCTCTTTCATTTTTTTTGTAATTTATTTGAAGTAGTTACACATATAAAAAGAATCGATATATATCTTCCTATATATTTCCATCAACAAATATCATTATGTTTCTCTATATATCTCTATCTCTCTGTATCTCTATCTATGTATACATATATCTCTATGTGTCCATGTTTCTATATATATATCAAACTGTCTCCATATCTACAACTCTCTACATCTCTTTATATAGCTATATCTTCCTCTCTATCTCTATATCTCTTTATCTATGTATATCACTATGCATCCCTATACCTTTTTTATGTCTCTATCTTTCTATGTCTATATCTTTATCTTTACAAAACAGAAGACCAATATACAAATATTCATGTTTATATATTTACCTTTCTGTATTTTTATCTATATTTTTATTTGTCTCAGGTGTGACATAGGTATATAAAAACACGCGCGTATTCGAATACAACGATGTTTTAAAATTTCAAAGCAATCTGTGAAGAACTTTCGGAGATTTCAGATTTTTAACGAATAACCATAGAATATATATACACACACTTTCTAATAGTATAGCATAAGTTTCAAAATCGTACCTTCAAAAAATAATTACTGTTTCTCCAATCAAACCTTTCCACCCTCGTTCATCCCCTTAGGAGATGAATTTTAATAATTAATGCAACTCGCGTTATTTTATTTCTTTTGAAGGGTATATTTACGAAGTGTCATCATCGAACTTAAAAATAAGTTTCTTCATACAACTTGACCACCCTTTTTCAATCCCATGACGGATGTAATAAAAAAAACTCCTTTGTGCATTTCTAGGGTATTCAAAGAAAATTTCCTCCAAATTACAAATCTCTAGGTCCACCGATTATGGGTGTCCGTTGTCTGTTAGTCACGGTACTGTTTTATAGGTTGTGATAGCTTGTGGTTATATCCAGTTTACGGGCTGCCTATTTTTCATATTTTATGTCAATTATTTCCGTAGTAAAGACATGATTGAATAACAAATGCCAAAACTTTCGCATTTATCATAAATATGATAGATGATAAAATGGGGGCAGTAGAATGCTTCCAGAATGTTAAAAACTTTTGTCGTGTTTAAAATATTTGCTGTATATCTTGCTTGACTATTAAATAAACGTTCTCCAAAAACGTAACAAGTATGTATTAAGGCAAATTTGTAGAATAGTTTCAAAGAGTTGGTGAAAAGTTTCATTAACTTAAAGTGCGAACATTTAGGGTCAATCTCTTTGCGTTTAAGATTTTTATTAATTCATATATCTGACTGAAAACTTATCAATATTTTTCACTGGCTATGTAAGCCACAACTTTGATTTTAAATCTTTCATTTTATGATGGGAAGAAAAATTAATTATTTTCTCGAACATTAAAGGCTCGCTCAAACCAACGCGGGAGGCGGGAGCGGGAGCGGGAGGCGGGAAGGCGGGATGCGGGAGCGTTACAACCTGCACACACCAACACGTCCGTTCGCTCGCGATACCCTGCCACTGCTCGTCAGTACATCGTGGATTGTGTTGGATGATGATGTTGGTGCAAGAAACGGACTTATCTTCCGATGAAGAACTACTATTACTCGCAGTTGCCCAGGACGAAGATGTCAACAAACAAAACACACGGCAGTGGATTCATCCAATAAATGTTGAACGTGGAAAATATGGAGAATTTGCAACACTTATGCCACGATTGATTGCAGGTGAACATCGCTTCTACGTTTACTTCAGAATGACTAAAGATAGTTTTTACGACATTCTTGGTCACATTGAAAAAGAAATATGTAAGGAACACACCAACTTTCGAGAACCAATCACACCTGAACAACGCCTAGCAATCACCTTAAGGTAAGCTCTACTTCTACGAGAGAAAGTTATGTTTGAGTCAGCAATATGTGTTTGCATACGGCTAAACGAATGTGTGGTGTTAGTGACGACATATTTAGGTAAATTAAGAGTGAAAGGAAAACGAAATATGCTCAGTTATTGTAGGCTTTTATAATATATCATTGCTGAATTATGCATTGTATAATAGACTCAAATATATGCAATATAAAAAGTAAATTCAAATGGAAATAATCATATATCATTCACTAAATGCAGTGTTATGACATGTCTGATGCTGATAGCTCATAGTCACCACTACCAACACTTGCAACAGATGAACTAGTCTCGGCTGTAGGCCACTCTGATGGACTGTGGATGATTGATGAAGTAATTTGGGTTTGCGAAATGCTGTGTAAACCTTGAATTTCCTGGACGTGTTCCACTTCTTGCTGCATGAGTAACTCAGCTATTTTCATTTTTGTCACGGCCTGTCTGTATGGAGAAAATGTTTCCACAGTTTTTGCATACCCGAGAAACAAATATTCAATAGCACTAAACTCTTTCTTCACATGTTTGTTATCCAAGTATTCAATAACTTTGTCAACAGAAGTGGAAGTGCATGGTTTTTCCTTCAATGGTCTCTTGCGCCCGGAAGTAGTGATTCCTTGTCGAGGCATGCCAGGTACTGAGTTACTATTGCCTAGGTTGCCGACATTCACTGTCGATTGTTCACACGGTGTATCGCATGCAGGTTCATCTTCATGTTCACTTTGGCTTTCGTCTTCATTGTCAGGAAACGTTTTCGTTTCATCTGGTTGACATGGAATGACATCTTGTGGCACATTTGACAAGGTCTTTGCAAATGACATAAACGGGCGGAAGAAAGACATGGTATCGGCCCAATGCCAATGTTGGTAGTTCTTTTTAGCTGATTGGCCTGTTGTTGTTTTCAGGCTCTTCAGATACTTTGCATACTTATCCCGGAGATTTTTCCACTTTCTTTTTAACTCAGCTCCTAAAACATAAATAACAAATGGCACTGTTATATATTTCGCAATTAAGTAAATATTATTTGTATTCTAAAATAATATTACACAGCAGTTATTATTATATGATTTTCTCAATGAACAACAGTAACTAGACATGCTTATTTTTTAAGGTGGACCGGAATACATTATTTTTACAAATAGTTATCTTTATATGTATTTTGTTTACATAGTGAACAACTATTTTTTTTTTCATTTTCAGGTTTCTTGCAACAGGTGACACGTTCAAGACAATTGGGCACAGTTACAGAGTTGGATTTACAACTGTTAGCGCTATTGTAAAATAAGTATGTGCTGCTATTTGTGAGAAATTGCAACCTTTATACTTGCCGGAACCAACTACAGAGATTTGGGAAGAATCTGCCCGTGGATTCATGAATGATTGGCAATTTCCGAATTGCGTAGGAAGTATCGACGGAAAACATGTCACTGTAAAGTGTCCTACGAAAAGTGTATCCAGAAACTTCTGTTATTTGAAGAAGTTTTCAGTAGTACTGTTGGCTATCTATTATTGGGGCTGACTATAGGTTCATATGTGTGGATGTTGGGGGATTTGGAAAAAACAGTGATGGCGGAATATTCGCAGAGTCGTCATTTGGGAAGAACTAGAGGCTGGGCAATTACATCTCCTTGATGACAAGCCACTTTCTTTACAAGACAAGACAACTCCCCATGTCATTATAGGTGATCAGGCCTTCAGTTTAAGACACTACTTAATGCGACCATTTCCAGAAAGACAGGCGAGGAATGATCAGCTAAAACACAAATTCAATGAATGTCTCTCGAAGGCTAGACGAGTTGTCGAGAATGCCTTCGGTATTCTGGTACAGAAATGGAGGAATTTTTTGCGACCTATTGAGGTGTCTGAAGAATTTGTCAACTTAATCGTGCTAACCACGTGCGTTTTGCATAATATATTAAGGACAAAAGAAAATGATTCAGATTTACGTAATTTATTGGGAGAAGAGCCTCCGTCATCGGGTTCTGTACAGCTTGGTAATTTGGGTCGTGTGCCTGCAAGACGTGCCTGTAGAGAAGCATTTCACATAAGGGAACGGTTTGTCGAGTATTTAAATTCAGAAAACCCAACTTGAATGGTGAACTTAATGAGACACATTAGCGTTTTATGTAATATTTAATTGATAATAATAATACACATAATCATTGGCAATGGACTGAAAATGAAACACAATTCGCATAGGTCATTCCTACATTTGTTTGAATGTCAAGTTTTGAAAGGTAGTAGTAGTAATAAAAGACTTACCATCTAGCTTGTAAGAATCCCCTATTTCCTTCCACAAAAATCTTTCTTATTGTTTTTGTACTCTGGATGCGTTAGATCATAAAGGATTGTATGTACTTTGACTACGTCGATCAGCACTTCCGTCTCCATCCTGGCACATGCAAGGGCTGCCTGAAGGTAACTGCAGGCTCGGGCGTGAGGCGATTCAGGCGGTCTCAGGTTCGAGTGACCAGCGCGAGTTTGGTCGACAGACGAGATTACCAGTCACCCAAGGTTCTCCGAAGATCATGCTCGAGAAACCGCGCGAATTTCGCAGACTACTGTGGTGCTACAACACTCCTAGCCAGGAGCCATCCTCCACATCCGGCCTCCATGACGCTGGATTACAGGAGTGCGCCACGACTCCCAGCGACTGGCTAGCGGGACGCGGGAAAACCCGACGTGTCGCGAACCCACTGCTGTTCGCTGCAGTCCCGCTTCCCGCTTCCCGCCTCCCGCTCTGGTTTGCATCAGTTCATTAGACTACATGTGTTAATTGTTTCGCATTTATTTCGCTCCCGCTCCCACTCCCGCCTCCCGCGTTGGTTTGAGCGAGACTTAAAGGTTCACTTCCCATTACCGGTAGCAAAACTTCAGTCTCCATCTACTCGGTAAAATTTACCATTCGTTAAAATTTTTAGAAATACTATGTGACATTCTGCAATACTAAGCGCGGTATGCCAAGACGTTCGATTAAGGTAGCGAATAAGCACTATCTTGTTAGGATACAACGTAACCTAACTCACGGGCCGTATACTGCGCGAGGCCAGAAATTGGTTTTAAATCATTCTAGCGGACTTTTCGCAACCATCGATACAAATGTTACGAAAAAAAAACAAAAAAAAAAAACAGAAATACAAACACCTTCACACAAAAATAGAACCGTCGATATAATTTTCTAAAGCAGTTTTTAAGTTGCGATAATTTCTTTTTGTGGCCATTAGCCCTTTAATTCCCAGCGTGTCCATATGGACACACTTAAGTGCTCTACAAAAAAATTCAGAGATTTTTTTTGTGAAACTTTTTGTATTGGTACCTGCACTATGTGATACAGCAGACATGTTAGTTTTTTCAGGTATAAACAACTAGTGTTCATTATTGTTGTAGTGATGTGTGACAGTGTTAAATAGTGAATATTTTTATAATTCAAAAACCATGGACGTTGACAAAGAGTAAGTACTATATCATTCCCTAAAATAATAATAAATTTATATGTAGTTATTGAAAATATAACCTAAAGGCATGTTCTTTTGAATGTTGAGGTTTAGATTCATGTTCATTGGAATATTCTTGTCTTTATTTGGCATGAAATGTTTGTGTGTCCATTTGGACACGCTAGGCATTCATGATAGCACTTTTCACTAAGTACAGAAGTGAATCAAAATTGAGAATTCTTATTACCAAAAGGTTAACAGTACTCTAGCCATGCTTAAAAATTTTACAATGAACATACGGATACTAAACATAATTATTTTAGTTATATAGCATTCAAGTTTTATATTCTTATAAATGAGTAAAATTACAAGTGTATTTCAGTTTACAGCTATTTCCATGACCACATTCAATATCATTCTCTATTTTCAACTCAGCCGAGACTTACCAATTGCATGTATATGCAAATATGTTCCTTAAAAGTAAGATTCTATCACGCTCTAGCAAAATGGTTAGTGTACAAGAGTAGCACATTCAACACCTAAAACCTTATTTTTGTGTATTGAAAAACCGGCCTAAAGAACGCTACTGATTTAAATTGCGCCAAATCTTTAGTTTGCTATTTAAATAATTTTGAAGCACGATGGTTGAGTGATCACGCCACCTACCTCATTTAAAGGTGTTCCGGGTTCGATTCCCAGTGGGGTTAAACGTTTTGGCGGGGTTTCTAGGGTTGCTCCCGTTTCCGCCACCCATTCTTTCCGTCAATGTTCCATTAGCATCACCTTCCATCGTCTCTAACGATCTCGAATAGTGCATCTCAAAATATGTCAGCCATTTTCGTTGGCCTTACGAATATTTGCAAGAAACTTTACAGAATCGCAATAGCAACCTTTGGGAAAGAAAGAGTCGCTCTCGAACTTTCGTGCATCTTGTAGTCTTTGAAGGGTTTGGCGCTATATTTTTAGTAAATATATGTAATGATTATCTGTTGGTCGGCCAGACAACATTCTTTTATGGCCTTTTATGTTCATCTGTTACTGTAAAATGATTTGCTTTAACGATAAAAAATAACTTTAACTGTATGAAAATTTTGTAAACGCGAATAAATGAATTCCGAAAAGAAAAAAAAAATGTTCCACTGTTGATACGCCAGGGTGTGTTAGCGTCGAAAATAATTAGGACATCTTTTCGAGGCTATTTTCTCGCTGAAACTGAAGGATCGCTTGGTTAAGGACGCACAGGTGAAGGACGCATCCTTGGTATTCGGAAACAGCAGAAGTTCGTCCGCGCATTAGCGAACATTACAGGCGCCTTTCGTCGCGGGCCACCCCGGTCACGTACGGAGCGTCGGATGGGTTGGAGGGAGTCCCCCATGTCGTGGTCATCCGCTGACCAGCCACTCCGGAGCGGCGAGGGGTCCGCCCGATTCCGCGCGGACAAACTTACGCCCTCGTTCGGAATACTGATGCTTCGACCGGCCTGCGAATTTGCGAGGAAACTGTAATTCCTCTCCGGAACCATTCACTTTGGCTTCCGTCACCTCGCGAAGGGACATGTTTTGGTCTGACGGAGGGAAAGAGATAGAGAGATAATTCAAATTGAACTCAGACTCCTGAAGTAACTATACGATGTTCGGTAAGCCGTTGACAACAAAAAAACGTAAAGCAGCAACAGTAAATGTCGGCAACAAATGTTCATCTTCCCCTCCGATGAGCGGCAAATATCAGAGAAAGTTAAATACAAGTGTTGGCAAAATCGTTATGCACGTGCGAACTTGTTGTCAAAATAGTTATCAGCATTTAGTTGTACTTGAGGCTCCACTTGATTTCAATCTGAGAAAGTCGGAAACGTGATCCTTGTCTTAGGGAGGTATTCCAAGGCGTTCAGGGAAGGTAGCGAAAATGCACAGCCTTATTGGGATACAACCATAACCTAACATGCCAGCCGTATTCCAGAACGTGTCCACAAACCGAATTCCAGTGAAGGAACAGATTGGGAACGGTTTTAATAAACGCGAGGCTAGAAACTGGTTTGAACGCATTCTAGCGGACGTTTCGCATTTCGCAACCATCGATACAAATGTTTAAGCAAAAATACTAGAGATAGCAGTACCATTGCACAACAATATAGAACCGCCTTTACAATTTTCTCAAGTACTTTTTAAGTTGCGATTATTTCTTGATATGGCCATTAAAGTATAGAAAAAGTATTCCACGATAGTTTAGCTATTATAAAGTTTCATTTGGCGTACCGACACGTTTAGTACGTCCCCGGGTATTCACGAGTTAATGGCGCCAGACACGGGACCGTCTACTGGACGAAATCAACGAAAAAGTGTCCGGCCTGCGCGGAAGTTTGGGCAACAGATAGGTCACGGATACGAAATCACTAATCCGTTCCCTAAAACTAAGGGACTGGCCGTGTCCCATCGTGCACTAGTAATACGGTTAGGTTTACAGATTTTTCTTATTCAACAAACCCTTATTGTTGTATCCTTGGTACAGCTCCCTCAGAATCTTTGTGAATCAGAAAGACACGTCAATAGGTCAGCTTTTAACAGAAATAACCCTACCGCTAACCTTTTGGTTGCGCAAACACATATAACCAAACATTGGTCTTCGTCGGAGGATTGCACGTACGGCATTGAACAGCAAGGCGACTGGTATGACAGGATCCTCACTTCGGAGAACCCAATTTCTAATCCAGATACAGCCATCCTGATTATTTTTGTTTTACTTGGTTCCCAGAAAGCTCTTTAAGGGGCCCGCCTCGTCAGGGGTGTATGTGTGTTAGTGAGGTGGGATGATAAGCGCCACGCTCGCTGGTGCTTCTAGTGTGGTGTCGCCTCTAAGCGCAAGGCACTGAACTGGCGCGCAATCTTCTCGTCATCCACAGGATAACTGTGAAATTTGAGCGGTGACCGTAACTTTATTTTGCGGAGAAATGAAGATAAAGGTGTAATGCCAGTCCCTTAAGTGCTTTCAAGAATCTCTAAAGGTTGCTTTACGCCTAAAAATAACTCAGAAAACACGCGCTTTAGCCATTTAAACGCTTCTAAAAATAGAGTTTACAAACTTAATCCGAAATCGAAAGTACTTTTCGGCCCTCAGCGAACTCTTAAATGCTTTTCGTAAGCATACCCCACTCGGATATCTTGAGTAGTTTTGAAATCGCGTTGTTTTTTCTGAAGCTCTGCGCACCGTGTGTGTACCCAGGTAGGCGGAGCCCTTATGGCAAATATCTTCTTACTGTCACCCATTGATCATTCCTGCCCCACCCTTATTGTATTTCCATCGCTTATGTCTTTACTGACTACAATACCTTAATATTCTTCCAAACAAAAATAAAGTCTTTTAACCCGGATAGTTTTTGAATCTTCCATTGCAAACGGATAAACGAGATATGATAATGATAGGAAAATGCCTTACTAGAACGTTATTTCTTGAGGTTATAAGGGCTGTGCTTTCATACCAGTGCGGTGGGCTAAAATTGGAGGAATTAATTATGAAATATATGATATATATAACCTTGGACCTTTAGAAATGAATTTGCTGGTACTTCAGTCAATTGTTTCAAGTAGGCTGACTTCAGCAAGAGACATTTGTAAAAAACGTTTATTAAATTACATGCAGAAGGAAAATACATTTCTTCGAAAGTCAAGTGTTCCGCAATAACATTTCTTGATTCAAATTCACTGCCTATCAACAAGAAGGTTGTTATTATCATTTCGATGTTTGGCTAACCCAATATTATTCTTCTAAAACCTATAAAAACCTCCAACTAAGTATTATTTACCTCCTAAACAGTACTCGTATGTTGAGTGTGGTGATTTTTTAGAAGTTTATTGTCGATTTTCCATCTCGTCATCGGTAAAAGTACTCAATGGAGAAGCTCTATCCATTATACCTGCATTGTGATGAAATCACTTTTGAATCGCAGGGATCCATTTTCGAGAGTCCCCAAACCGTACCACAGCAAGTGGTGTTAGTGAAGCTTTCCCGCAAAGAGGTATTATCAAAGCGAGTGTTTTCCGCTAATAAATGTGGCAGGAGCTCATGAATAGGTTGCTGGTCAAATACCTTTCGGTCGCCCCTTCAGAATCTCCGCATCCACCGGTTTTAATTACTTGCCTTCTTGGACACGATGAATAGCAGCAGCGAACCGCAAATATTGTCTGATTATTTACCGGTACATTCTAGAGCGTATCAACTTCAGCAACAAAGTGTTAAACAACAAAAATTGTTATGTACTTCCAATAACGTAATGAAATGATTGGCTTAGTACAAAAATCAAACAGATCTTTAAAGAACATTTTATAATTCACACTTTTTTTAGTAAAGTTTTTTCAAAGCAAGTAAAGAGTGAGTACACATTTAACCATTCAATGTGCCAATTATGCTAACGTTGTGAAGTCAACAGTGTTCTCCATTATTTAATTAGGTTTAATGAAGTTAGTTTATTATTTTTCTTTCGACTCATAGTTTCCGTAAGGCCTGAAGAACTGAGAGTTTAAATTTACGTTAATGTTTACTGTTCAAATATTAAAATTATATCTTTTAAAAAGTTTGGGTTCCTTCATGGATATTATTACATCCATTCTATCTTGAAACTAAACTCCAATTCCTTTTTTTCAAATAAAAGTAAATAAAATCTGAAGCTTTAAATAACTTGTCTTCTGTTTATTTAAATGCTAACTTCGACGGACGGGGAAGAGGAAAAACTTACGTTTTCTTTCCTGAATTTTTATAAAACCTTTTTTATATCTATAGATATAGAAAAGTTTCCCTTGGTTTGTTTTGTTTGTTTGTTTGTTTGTTATACAACTGTAGAGTTCGATTAAATTTGCACAATTGACCTTAAACACGAAGCAAGTAACTGACTACGTGAGATTTCTAGATAAATCACTGCTCAGAGTAATGTTTTAAATTTCTTGATGAAATTTCGTTATTACATTGTTGATGATTTCTTCGTACTCCCTGGCAATGTATCGCACTGTTAAAGCCTTCTACGTCTCCTGGCAACGGCTATCGCACTGTTGGAACCTTTTGCGTGTCCTGCAGCGGCTAGAGCACTGTTGCTTCCTTCTGCATCGTATGCCTTCCAAAATGTATTTTTCTCTGTTCACAATGAAACACAAAACTTTTAAATCGGGCTAGTGGGTATACGAAGAACCACACTGTAAATTTTTATTGTAAAATTACAGATATTTGTAAAATTATAAATATTTGCAAATTTGTACATTAACATGAAACAAATGTATTACTTAAAATATAATGTACGCAGTAATAATGGTTTAGGAATCTTACCCGGAAATTTTTGCTTTTGTGTTGTCCCGGTACCTCTAATAATTTAATTTATTTGTAAACTGTTTCCTGAATAACTTTCCACTATTATGTGCGCAAATTTTAAGCATAATAAAACCAAATAGAGTCCAATTATTGAATATTCGATCATCTTTTCCGTGGTTTGAAAACAAATATATGTTTGAATGAAACATAAATTGAAACGTAAAATTATACGCCAATTTTCGTAATAAGTACTCAGTATTATATTGAAAAATAGTATTTAATCTGCGCATAAAAATACCATAGCCATGTTTTGTAAAAATTTATAATATGTTTCTTATAGTAGCCTATTACAAACTATTTCATGGAAACTGGTGGTTTCCAAAGGAATATTTTGCGGGCAAAAATTTCTGTGCAATTGTCTGGATCTGCGAAGAGAGATGCATTCTTGGTTGGAAAGTCCGTAAACTTACCGATAATTCCAGACGGTGTAGGTCGGTCGTTTTCCTCGTCACCCGGCGAACGGGTCGAAGCGAGGTCGTAGCCGAACCAACTTTATTAGCGAGAGCAGGAGTGCGTGCGACAACAGGCTGGAAGTGGGGTGGTCGAAGCAAACTCGCTATTGGTCAGCGCAACACCGGGGGAGGTCGACAACTCGAACAATAAGTCCCTCGGCGGCGCAGAACATGCGCGAAGGCACCTGTGGCCTGGCGCAGGGTCCATTTAACTCAAATGTAACGGCTCTGGACAAGACAATATTGGTCTTTAGGGAGCCACGTAAGAAAGCTGGCATGACACTTGTGACAACAAACAGTCTCCTTCCCTACCCCCAATTGTCTCGATAGTGCTATGGTAAAAGGCGCAACTAATTAGATCAAGGTTTCTTTTTGACATGATTTAAACCTTATCACATGAAAAAATAACATTTTACTTGAATAAACACATTTTGTTTGAATCAACTATATGAATACGAAACCCATGTCCCTTTGCCCCCCAGCTAGAAACGACGCCAGCCACGACACAAGCGGACATGTACATGATTGAAATCAGAATCTAAAGGTAGCATAAAGAATGGCACGAGCGGAAGTAAATACACTATTTTCCAATCTATTATTTTTAATTCAGGCCTCATTATAGTTTTTTATTTAACGGCCACATGTCAATGGAAATAATTATTGGATACGTGTAAATGTTTTTGTATTCTTATTTATGCTAACTGTTAACTGCTTGAAGCTAAACTAATTTTTACATTTGTATGAAGAAGCTTTTTTTTTTGTAACTCGAATACTGATGAACTCGCTACGGATTTGGTGTCGCAGAATTCTCCATATCTTCCTTCGCATCAGCTGTGTATTTTAAACTGAACTAACAGAAAAATATAGCGTCACGTGGAATTGACTGCCAAAAGTGGACACTTTGTTATGCGACAGCAGATCCGGACGCCGCACCGTAAGAGAGATATTAAGACCGAAAGACCTTTCTGCGACTTGTGTACGGGAAATCGTTCAAGAGGCTCCATGTTCTTTGAAATGCCACGTGACTTCACAAGGAATTCGTAGATGAATAGTCAATTCGTATCGTGATATTGGCTATCTCAAGAATCACGAATTAAATACTATAATACAAAAAAAATACTGAATTTAGGTTTTGAAGAAACTTTCAAACTATTATAATTTTTAATCTGAAAATAAAAACGTAAATTTACATTTTTTACGAATGAAACTCTTTTTGTATCAAAAACGTTCCCTAGAGATATAAACAAACGTACTCAGAGCAATGCAGCTGAAGGCAAGTGCAAAGCAAACATTTCTTTGATAGCTTCTGTAGAAATAAACAATGTAGTCATTATTAATTGCACAGGTGCTTTTGTTTTCATTCATAAATTTCCCTTACGCAAACCTTAGAATATTTGCATCGCATGTCTAATCTTTTAGTACTAAATCCTTAAATGTATTTGAGGATTTAATAGTTTGATTGACCCTTACTTTATTAATTTTATACAATCATTTGAGTTTGAATTAATTTCAAATGACTTGTTTATTTAAGCACGTAATGAGGTCACATAATCACGAGTCTACCTCGTCATTTGCAATGACTATTCATTACACGATAACGTAGCACGCAATTTTCTCAGAGATAGACCATAACCCAACTACAGATATTTCACAGGAGAAAATTGTTCTTTTCCTGCTACGCGATATTGCGGCAACGCCATGAAAAATGTTTATTGCCATGTTACATGGAGCTGTCCCGGTAAACGATGTCATTTCATGCCACGTCATTTATAATCTAAAACTGGCCATAATAGTTCTGACACGTATGAAGCATTCGGTAGTATCACAGGTCGTGGTTCAGTATAATGGCTACTGCACACAGATTTATTTTAGTAATTATTAATGCGCTGGGTACGTGGAGTTGTGCAACATCACTATCAAAACAATATATCTGTCTATGCATAACGTTTGTAGGCATTTACAACACCTGAACATTAAAACATTGGAATCGCTTTATTTTTTAAAGGTTTGCGGAACATGTTTTCCCCCCCATAGATGAATCAATTATTTTAATTTTCTGATAGCACATTTTTACACGTTCTCTATAGACTGCTGACATTTATCTTACCCCATTATTAAAAAAATCGTTTATATACTTTTCAGCAAAAACCGTAAGTCAAATGCAAAACGCCGACTAAAATCATTTTCCGTGGTACGGCATAAATTTATGTATATTGTAATGAGTATCCTTAAAAACTATAGTTACAAATAATGATATAAACCAAGTCCAATAAACTCTAATTTTTAATTTTTTTATAGTCCGATACACATACTAATTCCTATTAGTAACGATTCAAGCAAAGATATTTTATTGTCAACTCTTGCAGTCATTGCGTAAAAACTTATGCGGGCACACTTGAAAATATTTATGAATTCCATCAAGCAAGTGTTTTCATACATGTATCTGCAATAATTCTGTTTATTTTAATAAATCTTGTGTTTTTTTTTCAGTTAGAATAATTTCACTCAATAATTAAAACAGACCTGTTTACATTAATGTTAGTTTTATTGATCAAATACACATTTTTTTTTCGCCAAAATAAATTAAGCATAGAAAGTAAACGAATACGAGTAACTTTAGATAAACACTAATAAAAGAGTAGTATAAATACATATACAATTAATAACATTTTTTATAAAAAAAAAGAGAGAGTAAACAAGTCCTATCTCATTAATGAACATACGGACGTATTTTCGCTTAAATGTTTCTAGTACGTTATATGATAGTTTTTCTTTAAAATTCTAAAAAGTGTTTAAAGTTTAAAAAATATTTCATATCCGACTGCGGAAGTTTTCTTTCGTTGCGTTTTTTTTATTATTTATTTTTTATTTTATATTGTGAATGATGCAGGAGGAAACATCGATATCGCCCCACCCGCGTGGCAGATCGCGACGTGCGCTCTGCAATGCAAGCAAATCCGCCGCGAACGGAAGACGTTCTGTGTTTCCGTCCCCTTCCAGCCATTAGCGCGCCCCGTCACCGCCGCTTCGCACGCCCCTCCCCCGACAAGCCGTTCCCCTTCGTCGGCGGAACCTCTCTTCACCACGTTACTTCCAGCGGAGCAGTGTCGCCAACCTCAGCTCTTCCGAGTCCCGCCAGCAGCGCCGTGGACTACCGGGGGCCAAGCGCGGCTCCAGAAGGGGGGCGGTGGGAGCGATAGCCCCTCCCGAGACCAATTTTATTGATTAGTGTATATTTACGTTTACATAAATATTTAATTTCATATGTTAAAACTTTTATCTCATCAAAAGTTGCATGGAGCTGCTAAGGTTCTGTATTTGAAACCTGTAATATTCCAAGGCCAATATCTGACCACTTTCATTTTTTTTTGCAACTACGACCTTTCTTTGTGCGATGGCCCCTCCCGAAAAGTCATCCTGATACCGCCATTGACCGGGGCCTGCGGGGAAGCCTTTCCGGCCCCACTGCAGGCTGAACATGTCGCGTGCAACCATTCGTCCATCCCGGGCGTGTGATTTGCCACCTGGTCTTTCGAAATCGGATGTCGTGTGCATTGACACAACGGAATTTCCTATGCGTAACATTTTTAACCATCGGTATACGGCAATTTGGTAGAAGTAATTTCGTTCATGCGGCGGAAGTTCAAGGAACGGATATGTGTAACAGCTACGGTGCCGCCATCTGTGGCGGGTAGCGCGAACCATAGTTTTTCAAAGTCAAAAGGAAACTTTATAGTATTAACTGTTTAATGAATTTTTTACAAGGTAGGTAGAATTTTAATAAAATTACTTGTCGAGATTCAGGTCCAAATTTTTTTCTAGTCTTATTTCACTTTATTCGGAGCAGTTTCAGTACATAGTTTAAAATTTCGGTCTTCTATTCAAATGATTCAATTCAAGCCGTCTTTATTTTTATTTTTCATGTAGTCCCATGGCTTCTCATCTGGAGACACTTCAATGTATTACTTTTTATTTTAAACACATAAATAACTAACGACAAAGACTGTTTATCGCATAGTGCATAAAATTTAAGTATCATGTTTGCAGTGGCAGCTGAGTTCTGTACGAGTTATAAATATTATTCGTAATAATTAAATCATTAAATTTTCTGAATTTCACTATCTCCAATCTTTTTTTTTTAATTTAAGAGTTAGTGTGGATCATGGTAAAATTAATTTTAACGTTAATTGTACAGAGTCAAGTTTATCTAAATTGTGTACACCATTTAAAAATCCTTATTAATTTGCCGATGTTGACCAATTTTAAAGCGAAAATATTTCATTAAAATTTTAATTTAAAAAAATTAATCATTACTGAGAAATAGCCAAATAAATTTTTTAGAGGAAGTAATTTTTGTTCAGGTGATTTTTGCTTGAAAGTTCATTGGTGAACTTATATAATACTCATAAAAAAATTTAATGGGTGTGTTTACATCTTTTATACTCTCTAACATGATTTTGTAAATAAGTTTGTAAAATCATGATAAATTTATTTATTTATAGTATATTGCTAAATTTACAAAAAAAAATTGTTTGTGTGAGCAGTAAACGGACGATGTCTTACCAAATAAAAAAATGAAAAATTTAATCAGGAAGGGAATTAAAACATGGGATTTAATTTTTGATTAAATTCCTTGAAATCAATAATTCTGCAGTGTGCTTTTCCTGAACTGAAAAAGCGCGTTGAAGACAATTTCCTTTCGTGATATTTGCACAAAACATTTTTTTTTTTTTTTAAGTTTCCGCTTGCGCACCGCAGAAAAATCAATGTCTTCTCGAGACAGAGGATCAGGCATGTTCGTGATCTCTGATTTCTCGCGTTGGTATTCATGGGCACGCATCGATGCGCCGTCGTGAGAGAAACCTCAGGGGTGCCGTTTCTCCGTCCGGCAAATCCTGAAGGATCTCCCTGCCGCATAATTCCGTCGCCACCCACGCCGAACAGACGGGCTCCCCCCCCCCCCCCCCCCCCCCCCCCCCACCCGTGGTTCGGAATATAACGAGCGCCAATGTTCAAATCGCCCATCGATCAACTCTTCAGTCCTGTCAACGCCATGCCTTCGGCCGACGGCGCAACGGACGATTGCGCCGGGCGACAAAGAGGGCTTCAACCCTAGACACACTTTCGCGCATGTCCACACGCCAACATGACATAACCACCCCCCCTCCCCCCTCCTTCGCTCGGAATACCAACCCGTCCTTTGTTTGAAACCAAACAATAGCGGAATGAATGCACCAACTAGACAAAAAAAATTGGTTCTGGGCCCAGACTTCCGTGTTTATGGTAGGTTGAAGCACGTTATTAATGTTTTATTGTCCCGCTTGTTATCCCAGATGAAAATGTTTACAAGGATGACAGCGTTACATAATCACTACAAACAAAGCTAAAACAAACAATTTCTCCTACATCAGTACCTACATGAGCCTACTCTCCAGACAGTACTTATTTTTTTCATGTCATTTAATGGGTTTCTCCATTATCTTATGATTCAAACTACATGAATGTGACCTCTAAAGCGAAGTTGAATCAATTAGTAAATTTTGCTGTCTCCAGCTGATTACTAGTTCTTTATTAAATTTTGGAATTAAGATCAAATTTATCATCAAAGTTTTTTTTAAATTATAAATTCTAAATCTTATAATTATTATCTGAATTACTAATGTGATAACACAATTTTTAGATTTGAAAGCTCATAATTTACACAAACAAAATTATTATTATCAAAGATAGATTAATAATTACAATTCTTGAAATAAGTGTTCTGTTTTAATTAGTAAGATAACCTACAAATAGTCTAAAGTTTAAATAAAATAAAATTTCCGCTGCGGCTTTGATTTTCAGATCTATTGTTGCGTTGTATTGTCTAGATTATAAACAGAAAATTTAATTCTGTAAAAGAATATTTGCCTAATTTGATTTATTTTAATAAAATATTATAATTTAAAAGCAATTAATTTCGTACGGCAAAATTACATTTTATAACCGTTTCCAATACATCTAAATCCCAGAATATCAAACGAATCAAAACCTTAACTTCAAAACAGCCACACATTTTTATTCTATTATAGATTTTCATTTTATATTAGTGTTGCATTACATCTAGCCTGTTTATGCAAAAGTGAGTCACAATTCAAACAACAAACTTTGGCAGCAGATTCATAGCGTACAAAAAGTTGAAAAACTTTACGACTAATCATCTAAAGTGCATCCCAAGACTGGTGTACGCCTTTTAATTTTCAACTGAACCAATCGTTTATTGAAAATAATACAGAAAATATTTATCATGTAACGCCAAGCCTCTGGACAATGTATAATTGAATAAAGTCCTACAATCACTGCTAATCTTTGGCTGATGTAAGATTGTTTAATTGAAATGATTTAGGGTAACACCCTTATTTCTCATTAATTTTTGTGATGCGAAGGAAAAATACGGTCTTTAAAGGCTGATTAATTATCTACATGTTAAAAATAATGAAAAAGGTTGCTTATTTTATTACCTTGTACCCCATGTCTATCGAGAAAAATTTGCATAAAATTTATAACTTAATATGTCGATTCCTGGCTGGTACGCAACTCTCACAATACTCAATTTGAAAAAACTGCCTAAACTCAGGCGTATGGGTTGTTTAGTGATGTACACGCTAATTAAGGTATTTCGAAGAAAAAATTAAACTTAAAAATTAAAATAAAATATCTGCAGAAGTAAATTACGGCACATAGACGTGAATGCTGAATAAACCACACATGTCATAAAACTCCACAAGATAAAAAAAATGTCCGTGGAGTTCACGCGCGACAAAAGTGAAATTGCTTGCTTATTAGGTATATATATATATTATTTGTATTTTTTTATCAAACAAGAGATGATAATTGTGAATAGTAAGGATGTGAGTAAGATCTCAAATGAAAACAATGCATTTTCCGTGCCCTGTATTCTCGCATCCGTTAACTGGCACTTTTTGACGCCTCTTTTGGTGGTTTATTTCATGTTGTCTTTGATAATACCTCTTATCTGCTTCCGCATTTTTATTATTTTTAGGCATGATGTTAAATCAAGATTATCAGTTTAAAAAAATTGGTTGTCTGTAAAGTCGGTTTACGGACGATAGTTTAACGTGACAACGTCATAACAAAACAATGATGAAATGATTGATCCAGAAGAAAAGGAAATATCATATTCGGCTTGAGACTGAGCCGTAATAGGTTTTTGCAAACAAACCATTTAGGCATTAAAAATATTATATTCTTTGAGGAAGAATTTTTTTTTAATTTTTCAATCTTTTGCATGATAAAATCTACCTCTGCATACTTTTATGAATAAAATTGAATAATTTTTATTGAATTATCACTATTTTGTATGGATACAAAGGACTGAAATGAAATGTGCAATTGAATTATTAAATTTACTTTTATTTGCATTCATTAATTCAAATATATTTATTACTTATAAATTTTGCGTGTGCCATATTTATTTTTACAAGTACAAAAAAAATTTCGCAGCTGCCGGGTTTACGAACCGACAACCTTTAGTTAAAGAGTTAGGTACGCTTACCATACGCCCACGAGGCCATACTAAGGTAATGTAGTTTCAAATGTTATATATATTTATTTATTTATTTATTTATTTATTTATTTATAAAAACTTTGTTCACGGTAGGGGTATAATATTAACACGATTTTATAACAAATACGCATCCCAAATACACCAAACTTATTTATAATGTGTTACAATATTTTTAAAACATTGTACAAAAGATCCCCGGTGTAATTTGAATTATTATGTGTAACTGTAAAACACCATTGTTGGTCCAAAACGTATTTGAATTTTCAACATTACTTTTAATAACCGTACCGATTGTGCTGAAAATCGGTAGACGATCATTAAATTAGATAATATTAATAATTCAAACGACGAAAATATGATTGAAAAGTCAAATCGATGGTTGTTCCAATCGAGTGGAAGAGAGATGCCACGCATGCGTACAATGAGCATGAAGAAAGATGCCACGCATGCGTACAATGAGCAAACAGAACACATCCGAAGTGGGACATCCGTAGTGGGACACTTTTTCGTGCGTGCAGCCGGCGCGGCGTTCATCGATTTATTAGACGTTGTCACGTCAAAAATGAAAGATAAAAAAATCACTCCAACAAACATAAATTACACTTATAAAGTCTATCTCACAAGTCTACAAGTAAATTACGTTTAATATTTCATATCACAGTTTTACCATACCATAATAAATTACACTTATAAAACTAACCATTTAAGTCTATGCATCTTTTTACATTTTCAATCACACTATTAACATAAAAATAGTACAAATAAATTCACACAAATTCACATAAAGTTGTACAAATAAATAACTATTTTCCACGCGAATAAATCAATTTTAGATACTTTAAATAAAATAATTGAAATATGATAGCGTCAATAGCAGTAAATAAATTTGCATACTGCGGCAGGTTCCAGACTGTAAATTGTGTATGGGTCACCATCTTGGATTATGACGTCACGGAGGCAATTTTCGGTATAATTTTTCCTGTAAATTCTTTAAAAAAAACTCATAATTCCTCGAAATTTCCCTATTTCGGGTGAAATTTCTCGTTTTTAGGGGAAATTTCCCGTTTAATTCCTCAAAAACTCGAAAATTCGACATTCTAAATGCCTCAAAATATATTTGCCTTAGAAAAGAAATGAAAATTCCTAAAAGCGGTTTAAGACTCATAAAGGAAGCCGTCCTAAGCCGCCGGGGTCTAGACCTTGACCTAGACCGTAAAATTGAAATTCTGTAATTATTTACTAAAAAATTACGAAAAAAATCCCCAAAAAATATGAAAAAAAATTTTTACTTTAAATGTTTAGTTACTTTAGCCATATAAATATATAAAAATCCTCGTTTCGATTCCCGGTGAGAGTAAATATGTAATTTATTAATAAAAATATTTTAAGAATTCTTAAAAGCAAATTAAATAAAAATTTAATTATATATCTTGCTTACGTCACACCCACCATTTTGGATTCTCTTACTTTCCATCATTTTGAATAGTGATTTCAAGTTCATCTTGGAAATTTGTACTTTTTATGCTAGAAAATCGGGAAAAAAATTTTAATTCATAAAAAAAAATTTAAATAAAAAACACACAAAGCGGAGTCGTTGTTTGAAACCCGGTGAGGTCATTCGATTAAAAATGGCGATGGCTCCTTCTTCCACAGAAACCACCGGCAGACCTACCTCCCATCACTAATGTCAAGGTAGATATTACATCAGCCAGTAAAACGTCATGGCAAACAAATTGGGTCTGCCATATTTATTTTCAATACTTGCTACCAGAAGCTTAAATTTATATCATAAACACATTATTTTGAGAAAACTTCAAAGCAATCTACCAGTCTTGGAAAGCACTTAAGACCATAAGATGTAGGCTATAGGTTTTCAATCGGAGCTGGGCTACTGTGATTGGCTAGGAGTGCTGGCCAATACGTGGCCTCTTCTCTTCTGGTTGGCGGGGATGTTTGGCCTAGCACCAGAAAATATCGTGAGTTTTGCGGGTGTGAAGAACATTCTTGTGGTACAAACTAGAAAACTGTACAGATTATTTTGCGATTTACATCATAAAACGGAATAAATAAACACTAATATTTCACAATACGTCTTGTTTGTTCAAATATTAACAGAAAATTATATAAAATAAAAATATTGTTTAAAGCATGTGATCTCAGTGAAATTTCGTTCATTACTACAGTCAATGTTGCCAAACTGACAGCGGGTGTGTCACACGATGTCGTTTTTATATTTAATTTGATTAAGTTCACTTTAGGAACTACTAGCGTGTTTGGTTGTGCGATAACGTGAGGTCCACATGCGCTGAGGATTTTTTTCTCCCAAATTTAGGTTTTCCAACCTCAACTTCAGGACGAATATGCTAGTACCAGTTACTTAACATGTACCTTCTTCATTTATATACATTAACTCTGGTCATTAATTGTCTTCGAGCTGTTAACCAGTATCTAAAACACAATTTAATTTAAAAAATATATATATTTAAAAAAATTATTATAGAGTCACAATTACAAATCCAAAACTTTCTTGTAAAGAGCCTTTATTCTGAAACTGTATCTCGAGGCCACTGCAACGCAGTTTACTTATAAAAAACTTAAGTCTTTTTTTTTTTCACCTTTTGTAGATTCTTTATACGTTTAGGCTGTTATCGAATAGCTTTAAAGAAAATGAATGATTTAAATTACAGTATAAGTTATGAAAAATAATATAATTAGAAAATTTTTTGGAACCCCTAATTGTAATACTTAAAATGCTTAGTTTCAGAGAAGACCAAGGAAAAAAGAAGTTGACATGTTCTTCGCTATTTATAAAGGCATGTATAAGTATATATAGCCCATACCTCCCCTTCCCATTAACGCGGAAGCTCTCCCCCCTCCCCGACCATCATTAGGTCACGGAACAGTAATCGGAAACGCGCCTGCAAACCCAGTAGCTCGTGATGTTACCCGTTTGGTGGGGAGGGTTAAAGGACGCACGGATATCCCTCTCACCCCCCCCCCTCCCCCCCTTTCCACTTTTTTTTCCAACCCTATCTCCGCGGTAACGCTTCAGGGAGTTTGTTTTGTCCAGGATTTCCCCCTCCCCCTCCTGTTATTTTTGCGCAACCGCGGGCGCATGCGCACAATGTAATTTCCGGCGGCCGGTCTTACTGACCCGGCCGCAACCACGAACACCAGGATACCTTTCAAAAATATGTATATATATGCATTGTTGACTCGAGGTTTGTTTTACCGTGCCCTCTTGTAGTTTCTGACAAACGGGATATAGAGCTTGCTCTGCATGTGCATCATTCGATTTTATGCGGTTCGACAAACCACTGCAACTAGCTTTGGATCCTTTTTGAAGTCTACAACCATGACTTCACAAGAAGCCGCTCCTGACAGCCGTAATCGCATATCTGTTTTAAATATCTGTGGCAGAACAACCAATGCAAGGAAAAAATAAATTATAAATAGACGTTAAATAAAAGTAATGATGAAACAAAAAAAAAACGAAAAATCTAACTGGCGTGTGAGACCGAGCCTTAAGAAGTATAAATTCCCACCGTCTTGGGTTTGATAATACTAGCCATACGTTCTTTGAATGGTTCTTGGAATATGGACTATTAAGGGGGATATACAAACAAATTCGCCATATTGGTTTCAGAAGATTTAATTCCACACAATTTTTCTAACTTTTAATTTTTCCACTTTTTGTTCATTCAAACATGGTACATAATTTATTAGAATACCTGGAGTTAGTAGAAACTGAATTCTACAATTAGTTGCCGCTGTGAAATCATTGTAGTTTAGTATTGAATTTTATTTTTGATTGAATAAACATCTAACGGTACTGTCAATAGACACTATTTTTTTAAATCTTTGAATAAAATGTCATTAGGTGCTGTCTATGACTTAAACAAAAAAATTCAAAAAAAATTTCCGTTGACTCTGTCCAAATTTGTGCCCTTTTTATTTGCTGTATGTCCAATGTGTCTCCTACACGACGAAAGTGTATCCAACTATGTATCATAGATGACGAATGTGTCTCCTCTGTGTTGGGTGTGTGTCCTAATACAAGGATTTGAGAAACATCTTGTCACGAAAGGTATTCTCTAAATAAAGGCTTGGATACCGGTTCGCCATTATTAGGAGGCAGACTTATCGCGAAACAAACCGCAATAAGAAATTTCCGTGCCAAAGGTTTCTCCCTTGTAATTGGTGGCCGAGCCATTTGGGACGCCTTGCTTCCGTAATGTTATGCTGCGATTCGTGTGCCGGCGGTAGTTATGTATCTGGCGACAAGTTAATTTTTCAAGCGAGACTTTCAGTACTCGCCTGTGATGTACAACATCTAACCTCGGTAACGAACAAATTCATGTGTTTTCATGTTTCAACACACACTTATAATTATAGTCTCGGGCACGATATTTAACATTTTAAATATTGCCGAGAGTGATAAATATACGCAAATTGTGTTTACGACTACATTTCTACTACACACGCCGCTATAATTCGCTACCGGAACTTTCTCTACGTCAAAAATTCGAATCATTCGATTTGCAGACCAAAATTTTAAACTAGCCTATACATATAATGAAACGGCTCCCATAGAAGCGAAACTGACTGGGGAAAAAAAATCCCAGTTTTGGACTTAATTTTCTAAAAGGAATTGAAATAAAATACAGCTCATCTAGTTATATTTCACTAGCTGCAGTACCCGGCTTTGCCCGGGTTGAACACCGGGTGATATATTGTCCGCGAGTTACAGCAAAATGGATAGCGATATGTCCAGTGTGTTGGACATTAAGAAATGACACATAATTACTGTTTGTGTATCTGTGACCTATGATTTTCTGTTTACCCAGGGCGATCGGTTGAAAGGTTTAGAAGTTGATGCGCTACAGCGCCATCTAGCGGCGAGTTACAAAAAAAAATGGATGGCATAAAAACCTTCTTTATGATAAAAACACTTCGATGTGCCAACTTTCATGACGATCGGTCAAACGGTGTAAGAGTTTATCGACGTCATACATACCAAAATCCAATTATATATATTCTTATATTTCGAAATATTGGGGCTTTCACTTTTGCGAAAAGTAGATGTTCAGGACCTCGAATGGTTTGGAACACTCCATCTCGAAAGAAATGATATTTGAAATTCCTGAAATTGTCGAAATTTTGGGGCTTTGTCCCCAGAGGGGGAGGGGTGATTTTGAGGACCCTGAATGGCTGGGAAACAATAAAAATCGAAAGAATGATATTTGAAATTTTTTAAATTTTGTTGTTTTGACCCCTGAGGGGTGATGTTGAGGACCCCGAATGGCTCGTAAACACTCCAAATCGAAAAAGAATAGGTTTATGGAAATTTTGGGAATTTTTTTAATTATTGTGTCTTTGACTCCTTGTGGGGGGAGGGTAGTTTGAGGACCCCGAATGGCTCGGAAACACTCCAAATAGTAAAAAAAAGTATTCTTAAATTTAAGAAATTTTTCGAAATTTTGGGGTTTTGCATTCCCCCAATCCCCTTACCAAAATTTGTTGGAGAACACGTCTTTGGGTAAACGTTCCGCCATCCCCCGGACACTTTAGTTAGTAATAACTTAATTTTAATACAATTTCCTCCAATTTTTCGAAATTTTGTGGCTTTCACTTTTGAGAAAAGGGAGGGGGGGGGGGGGTGGAGGTTCAGGACCTCGAATGTTTCGGAACACTCCATCTCGAAAGAATAGATATTTGAAATTCCTAAAATTATCGAAATTTTGGGGCTTTTTCCCAAAGGGGGGCGGGGGGTTCTAGGACCCAGAATGGCTCGAAAACGTTTAAAATCGAAAGAGAAAGATTTTTTAAAAATTTTAAAATTTCGAAATTTTGGGGCTTTAGCCACCTGGGAGGGGGGGGGAGGGGGTGATGTTGAGGACCCCGAATGGCTCGGAAACACTCCAAATCGAAAGAGATATAAAGGAAAACTTATTACCTACCTATGAATAATTTTCTAAATCCTTACTAATATTATAAATGCGAAAGTAACTCTGTCTGTCTGTCTGTCTGTCTGTTTGTTTGTTACCTTTTCCCGGCTGAACGGCTGAACGGATCGTAATGAAATTTGGCAAGGAGATAGATTATATCAAGGGGATGGACATAGGCTATATTTTGTCTAAAAAAAATAAATTTTAAACGGGTTAAAAAAATATATCTTAATTTTATGTAACGTGTGTCATAGATATACAAACTGTTAGTATCATTCCTCTATGTCTGCCGAGCAATAGCTTTCAAGCCATTACGTTACGTTTTGCTATTGTAAGGAAATAAGTAGAGAGTAAGAAAAAAAAATATCTTGACAGTTTGTAGTGTCGCCATATTTGTTTCAATTTTCAATACCGTTTTTGTATATTACAATTTAAATTTTTTTTACAGTACCTACTTATAACTTATTTGCAAGGAGTTTGGTTTAGTGTTTATAATTTATCTGCTGAGCGTCAAAAGTCTTAGGGCTACTGAGACCGAAGACCAGAAATATTTATCAATTATGTAATATATTGTTGAAAAATTTTAATTTTACTATTTCAGGTAGGTCGATTTTTTTTATTAATTAGAATTGTTACGTGTAATTGCCATCTTCCTTTATTTCATATTAAACATTATGTTTGGTTGAGTGTGAGATAATTTTATTTATGTATGTTTTAATTTCATTTATTTTCTTATATATATATATATATATATTGTCATAATGTTTAAAACATTTGTAGGATTTGTTGATATGTAAAACTGTGGTGGCCATATTCCGCTTATCCAATGGAGTATAGAAATTAATAGAGATATCACTCCCTGTACACACCACAAATCTTTGAATTAAGTAAAAAAAAAAACATAGTCCAAAATGAAACAAAAAGTATAAATAACAACTAATTTGTCAAAAACATTTATTTAACTGGAATGACAATGTTAACATCCACCTGAAATTTAATAGAAGTAGGTAGGTAAGAATATATTGTCATTCCAGTTAAATAAATGTTTTTGACAAATTAGTTGTTATTTATACTTTTTGTTTCATTTTGGACTATGTTTTTTTTTACTTAATTCAAAGATTTGTGGTGTGTACAGGGAGTGATATCTCTATTAATTTCTATACTCCATTTATTTAACTGGAGTGACAATGTTAACATCCACCTGAAATTTAATAGAAGTAGGTAGGTAAGAATATATATATATATATATATATATATATTCTTACCTACCTACTTCTATTAAATTAATAGAAGTAGGTAGGTAAGAATATATATATATATATATATATATATATATATATTCTTACCTACCTACTTCTATTAAATTTCAGGTGGATGTTAACATTGTCATTCCAGTTAAATAAATGTTTTTGACAAATTAGTTGTTATTTATACTTTTTGTTTCATTTTGGACTATGTTTTTTTTTACTTAATTCAAAGATTTGTGGTGTGTACAGGGAGTCATATCTCTATTAATTTCTATACTCCATTGGATAAGCGGAATATGGCCACCACAGTTTTACATATCAACAAATCCTACAGATGTTTTAAACATTATGACAAATAAAAATAGTTTCACAAACATCCTGAGTTTTTTTTTTGGTGTGTATAGTTTGAAGTTTAATATTATGTATGTACGTAAATTCTTAAACATAGAGTTATTTATGAATTTATTTAGAAAATTATTCATGGGTAGGTAATAAGTTTTCCTTTATATCTCTTTCGATTTGGAGTGTTTCCGAGCCATTCGGGGTCCTCAAGATCACACCCTCCTCTCCCCTCCCAGGTGGTTAAAGCCCCAAAATTTCGAAAGTTTAAAATTTTTAAAAAATCTTTCTCTTTCGATTTTAAACGTTTTCGAGCCATTCAGGGTCCTAGAACCCCCCGCCCCCCTCTGGGAAAAAGCCCCAAAATTTCGATAATTTTAGGAATTTCAAATATCTATTCTTTCGAGATGGAGTGTTCCGAAACATTCGAAGTCCTGAACCTCCACCCCCCTCCCCCTTTTCACAAAAGTGAAAGCCACAAAATTTCGAAAAATTTGAGTAAATTGTATTAATATTAAGTCATTACGAACTAAAGTGTCCGGGGCATGGTGGAACTTTTACCCAAAGTCGACTTCGAACCCAATTTTGTGGGAGGGGGGGGGGGGGGGAGTGCAAAACTCCAAAATTACGAAAAATTTCAAAAATTTCTTAAATTTAAGTATACTTTTTTACTATTTTGAGTGTTTCCGAGCCATTCGGGGTCCTCAAACTACCCTTCCTCCACAAGGAGTCAAAAACCCAATAATAAAAACATTTCCCAAACTTTCGAAAACCTATTCTCTTTAGGTTTGGAGTGTTTACGAGCCATTCGGGGTCTTCAACATCACCCTCCCCCCCCCCTTCTCAAGGGTCAAAGCCCCAAAATTTAGAAAATTTCAAAAATCATTCTCTTTAGATTTTTAGTGTTTCCCTGCAATTCAGGGTCCTCAAAATAACCCCTCCCCCTTTGGGGACAAAGCCCCAAAATCTCGAAAATGTCAGGATTTTCAAATATCATTTCTTTCGAGATGGAGTGTTCCGAACCATTCGAGTTCCTGAACCTCCACCCCCCCCCCCCCAATCCCTTTTCTTAAAAGTGAAAGCCACAAAATTTCGAAAAATTGGAGGAAATTGTATTAAAGTTAAGTCATTACTAACTAAAGTGTCTGGGGGATGGCGGAACGTTTACCCAAAGACTTGTTCTCCAAACAATTTGTGGTAATGGGATTGGGGGAATGCAAAACCCCAAAATTTCGAAAAATTTCTTAAATTTAAGAATACATTTTTACTATTTGGAGTGTTTCCGAGCCATTCGGGGTCCTCAAACTACCCTCCCCCCACAAGGAGTCAAAGACCCAATAATAAAAACATTTCCCAAACTTTCGAAAACCTATTCTCTTTCGGTTTGGAGTGTTTACGAGCCATTCGGGGTCTTCAACATCACCCCCCCCCCCCCCCCCTTCTCAGGTGTCAAAGACCCAAAATTTAGAAAATTTCAAAAATCATTCTCATTAGATTTTTAGTGTTTCCCTGCCATTCAGGGTCCTCAAAATAACCCGTCCCCCTCTGGGGACAAAGCCCCAAAATCTCGAAAATTTCAGGATTTTCATATATCATTTCTTTCGAGATGGAGTGTTCCAAACCATTCGAGGTCCTGAACATCCACTTTTCGCAAAAGAGAAAGCCCCAACATTTCGAAATATAAGAATATATATAATTGGATTTTGGTATGTATGACGTCGATAAACTCTTACACCGTTTGACCGATCGCCATGAAAGTTGGCACATCGAAGTGTTTTTATCATCCATTTTTTTTGTAACTCGCCGCTAGATGGAGCTGTAGCGCATCAACTTCTAAACCATTCAACTGATCGGCATGGGTAAACAGAAAATCATAGGTCACAGATACACAAACAGTAATTATGTGTCATTTCTTAATGTCCAACACACTGGTCATATCGCTATACATTTTGCTGTAACTCGCGGACAATATATCACCCGGTGTTCAGCCCGGGCAAAGCCGGGTACTGCAGCTAGTAAATTAATAAATAACTCTATGTTTAAGAATTTACGTACATACATAATATTAAACTTCAAACTATACACACCAAAAAAAAAACTAAGGATGTTTGTGAAACTATTTTTTATTTGTCATAATGTTTAAAACATTTGTAGGATTTGTTGATATGTAAAACTGTGGTGGCCATATTCCGTTTATCCAAAGGAGTATAGAAATTAATAGAGATATCACTCCCTGTACACACCACAAATCTTTGAATTAAGTATAAAAAAACATAGTCCGAAATGAAAAACAAAATGTATAAATAACAACTAATTTGTCAAAAAATTTTATTCAACTGGAATGACAATGTTAACATCCACCTGAAATTTAATAGAAGTAGGTAGGTAAGAATATATATATATATATATATATATATATATATATATATATATATAAGGAAATAAATGAAATTAAAACATACATAAATAAAATTATCTCACACTCAACCAAACATAAGGTTTAATATGATATAAAGGAAGATGGCAATTACACGTAACTATTCTAATTAATAAAAAAATCGACCTACCTGAAATAGTAAAATTAAAATTTTTCAACAATATATTACATAATTGATAAATATTTCTGGTCTTCGGTCTCAGTAGCCCTAAGACTCTTGACGCTCAGCAGATAAATTATAAACACTAAACCAAACTCCTTGCAAATAAGTTATAAGTAGTACTGTAAAAAAAATAATTTAAATTGTAATATACAAAAACGGTATTGAAAATTGAAACAAATATGGCGACACTACAAACTGTCAAGATATTTATTTTTTTCTTACTCTCTACTTATTTCCTTACAATAGCAAAACGTAACGTAATGGCTTGAAAGCTATTGCTCGGCAGACATAGAGGAATGACACTTAACAGTTTGTATATCTATGACACACGTTACATAAAATTAAGATATATTTTTTTAACCCGTTTAAAATTTATTTTTTTAGACAAAAGATAGCCTATGTCCATCCCCAGGATATAATCTATCTCCTTGCCGAATTTCATTACGATCCGTTCAGCCGTTCAGCCGGGAAAAGGTAACAAACAAACAGACAGACAGACAGACAGAGTTACTTTCGCATTTATAATATTAGAAAGGATAGTAAAGATTACAAAGTAACACTCTAAAGTTTACCTTTCTTTTTCTTTATGAACTTTGGTTCGCACCATCCGCTACAGATGGCAGCACCGAGGTTGTTACATATTTCTGTTCTTTGACTTCCATCGCATTCATGAACTTACTCCCACAAAATGCAGTATACCGAGAGCTAAGATGTTACACATCAAAAAAATCAAACCCATCACGAAACGCAGACAATGGCTACAGTGTTTTAACACACAGCTGGCCTCGGAATGTTTTCGCGAAAAATACATGCTCTTAGTCACTGCGTTTGTAACGAAACGTTTTCTTCAGGGCATTGCTCCGCCGGTTCATCCCTCCCCCCCCCCCCCCCCCCCTCAGGACGACATTGTCCTTGCTACCAAAGAGCGAGATGGCGCAACGGTTAACCGTTGGCCTCGCATTCTGTACGGACCGAGTTCGAGTCCCGGCCCATCCATCATGATTTCTGTTCTCCAAGATTTCCTGAAATAAACCCCCTCAAAATTCTCGGTTGGCTCCTCACTGTAAGCCATGGCCGATCCCTTAAGTGTTCCGTCTAGCCAGCGGTGTGTTTGTGTTAGTGTTGCTTCTAGCACGGTGTCGCCTCTAAGTGCCAGGCTGTGGACTGACGCATAGTCTTCTGTACGTCGTGCATTTGACAATTATTATGATATGTGAGCGGTGACCGTAACATCCTACGGCGTAGAAATAAAAATAAAGGTGTAGCTTGAGTTACTTCATGAATATATACCGGATGTTTCACGTCCACGCGTTTCAGCCATTTTCACTCTTCTAAAAATACTGTTTAAAAACAATAATACGGAAACAGAAAAAATTATACACTGAGGGCATATTCTTAAATTGTTATTTCTGTAAACAGAAAACACTCTCATATCTTGAACATTTTTTTTTTTTTTCAAATTGCACGTTTTGTGTCTGAAGCTCTGCACACTGAGTATGCGACCAGGTAGGCGGAGGCCCTTAACAAGTGCCTCCTGTTTGTGACGCGCACGTCTGTCTCCAAGGAGCTCGTTGTTACGTAACAACCAGAACACCACCTGCGTACCTTCTTGGTTCCGCGGATTCCCGCTCGTCAAGCCCTTTTCCCTTCCCCGATGTCGCCTCCTGGGTTCCCATCAGGCCGTCCGGTCGCCCGGATCCGACCTTCTAGAGCGATGCCGCTGTACTCTTTCCATGGAGCCAGTATGAAAATATGGAAGAATTCCGTCTTTTTTCGAAGAGGCCAGGCGGAATATTGCCATTATGGTAGTTTTTAACCACTCCCCCCCCCCCACCCCCCGCCGCGGGACGCTGCCTCCTCGACGGCAGTGCAGGTTGCATCCAGCCCCTTTCCCTTCCCTCCCCCCCCCCTCCCTGGACAAACATTCACACGACGTCATACGACGTGACGGCCGTTGATGGGGGGGGGGGGGGGGGTAGAGTTCCGCCTTTAACATCCGTTTAAGCCGGGGTGCATAATTGAACACAGTAGGTCGTGTGCAAAAGAGTTGACTGCCACGTTATCGAACCTATTGATTCACAATAGCGCACAGGACGGACGGTCTTGTGCGTGGGAGAGAAGAGGTCGTGCGCGCAGGAGGGAAATGGCCCTATATTTTATTTATGTTGCGGACGCATGGCGCAGCAGCCAATGGGAGTAGAGTAAGAAGCCATTTCGGCGGGACTAGAAAATTGTTTATATTTATCAATCGTATCGTGCCAAGAAAATGTCGAGATATTACAAATGATCAGGTGCAATTACTACATCATAAAAATTAATTACTTATAAAATGTCACTAGCAAGTGTTTCGTGGTTAGAATGGTTAACAAAAAAAAATTTACATAACTCAAAATTAATTTATAAGTTGAAAAACTATGATCACAAATTGTGTGGTCTGATGTCACGCGACAATCATTTGGTAGTCAATATAGTTATTTACTAAAACTTCCAGCAGATGTCGGATACGTCTTGAAATTTCACTGGCGGCAATTAACAGTAAGATTTCAATTGTGAAATTTATTTGGCACAATTCGTGTGCAAAGTCGTGCGCATGACCTGCTAGGCACTCGCTTTTATTTTATTGTGAACTCAGATTTTACCTCCGACTGTGCGTCCATTGGCAATGGCTGGTGTGCAGGTGTGGCCATGTTTGCACGGTTACATTGTACCCGTGTTGTCCTGCGCCATTTTAGTTGGACGCCCAAAACACTGGCTGAAATGTAGTGTTTGCATTGTGTAAACAGCTTCAAATGACTGTACTTCAAGGAAGTGACTGTGTTTAACGGCGGAGATTCTAATTCACAGGTCAAGCACCATTTTTGCAATGTTTTTGAGCGGAACGACATGGCGATGGCGATGGCGATGTGTAAAAGTGGCTTCACCTACTTCACAGCATGCCGTCTCCTGACAGTTCCTACCTCCGTGGCAGTTACCATGAGAATAATAACTTGTAATGCGACATTTCCAAGCCGGGGAAACTCACATTAATGTCAGTTAGTTCCGCACACAGTACACGGACCCATAGAAATCTCGTATAAATTAAATGACTTTTCAACGAAATGTCCACCTCCAATTAAAGAGTGATTCTTCGTGGTTTCAGATGACTGTACCCTCGTAGAATTCAACCTGGCTTCCGACTTCCGGGCGCTGGCATTGGTTGTAAGGAGGATGAACTCTCGCCTGGAAGGCAAGAGAGTGTTTCTGCTGTGCACTTAACAATTCTTTGCTGACACTCCAACATAATATTTGTGTTTTCATGTTAAAATTATGTAAACTCAGTAGTCGTAAGGCAGTGACAATTTGGAAAGACACAAAAATGTGATACATATCTTGATCGAAGGATTTTTGTAAATGTTACTAAATGGCTTTTTTTTATTTTTAACTTTACAATTGATTCTCAGAGTTTTGGCATAAGAAAATGATATTATATATATATATAGGTAAATTAAAAAAGATATCTGTATAATTTTTAACCCATATTTTTTTTTTTAATCTTTGTTAATAGTTTTGAAAGTGTAGAGACTGATGCTTGTGTTCTGTGAATGACTCCAAAATTTACGTTCAATTTTCCCAAATAACTGTCAAAATCACCTGAAATAATGAAGACCATTTGAGTTTGCTCAGAAATTGTGAACACCAACAGACACGTGTTATTGCTAAAATTATTTCATTGAAGTTGTCAATTAATGGCAAACATTATCTGCATTCAAGCTTGTGGATACAAAGAGTTATGAGATCGTGTAATCACAACAAAGCGCCATGACACATTTTTGGAACAATTTTTGACAATTAGGCATTTTAATGTTAAGCACAAACCTTTATCTACGGCGCATTTTATGCCCGCGTTCTATATCCTTATTTAGCCTATGATTAGTTCCATAAACATTATCGTTATCTTATCACGCCACTCAAAGTTTAAAGATTCGTTTGGATGTGGGACGAGTTTTAATACCGCCTCGATGTTTGCAGCGTAACTCTAGAAGCGCATATTCAGTCACTGTAACTTGTAAAACAAACTTTGAGAGATTCTCTATTAACTGAAAAAAGTTTCAGGTTAATCTGCTCACCGTAATTTATGATTTTTTTTTAATTTACCAATAAAAACGAAAAATACTTTAAATATATAAACCCCGGCTTTGGACCATATTTCCAACAAGGAATTTCATTAAAATATCGTCCATCTGGTTAAAATTCATTAACCTGTTAGTATTAAAACGTTTCCCATTGTCTCTATGAACATTGGTTCGCGCCATACGCCACAGATAGCAGCACCGCGATTTCACATATCCGTTCCATGCAACTTCCGTTCCATTCACGAAATTACCCCTACCAAATGCCATATACCTAGAGCTAACATGTTTACACATAAAAAAACTGTTACTTTAAAAATTATTACCTCCCCGCCAGAAAATTGTAATTTTATTAAATCATAATTATAAAATAATGTTATGTTCAAACACATCAGTTAAGAGAAAAATGAACTATCTCTTTATTTGACTTTTAACACAATTTCCTGAACAGGCATTAAAAACCACAACATAGTATTTATATAAATTAATTGTGGTTAATAAGCAATTTTTACCAAAACTTCAGAGCCTATATATTATAATTAGTTTCCTAACTTTTGGTGGGACCTGTATGTGTGTCCTAGTGTCCTTAAATTAAGTAAATTATGTTACTTGCTGTTTTCAATTGTTTCACGTGCTTGGGTGTTAAAGTCAATTATTGGAGGGATAGGTTCATATTTTTGTATATAAGATTTATTATTTGAGTAGTCCAGTTCCAAAACTTGCCTTGTCCATCACCAAGGAAAATTGAGTTATTTATTGTTTTGTGCAGCTTTTATAAGTGCGCAATAGATAGCATTATAACACGTTCCCCAACTCCCCATGTCTAATAACAGACAATTTTAAAACCAGGCACTGTTCCAAAACGCTTCTTGTCCACAAGGTTTTGTGTTACAAAACTCTCCTTGTCCATATATATAAAAACTGTTTCAAAAGTCGCCTTGTCCTATAAGCAGCCATGGACAAACTAACTGCATTAATCAAAATTGGTTATGTCCACATAATATAAAGTCTAATGTAACATTGTTTTAGAAGGTAAAAACTGTTTTTTATAATCACATAAACATATTCATATTTTGGTATAACTGTATATAAGTATTTATTAATTGTTGTAAACAATTTTTGACAATGATTACAATGTCAGCTTTCGTAGTCCAGCTACAGATAAGTGCTCTCGTTGCATTGAACTTGAAGGTAAAATAAAAACTGAAAACAATGAGCATGTGAAACAAGGGTTGAGAGTCGAATTTAGGGTTCACAAACTCCGTTCGAAAGCTTTCTATGATATGCTAAAAGAAAATCATGATAATACCATCACATTTTCTTTTGATTGCCAAAAAAATATGGTACTACCAAAGGTACCAGATCAAAGTGCCTATTTTAGCAGACAATTCTATGTGTATAATTTTACTGTTTGTCAAGGATAGTCTAAAACAGAAAAAACGCGTTTATTTACACATGGACAGAACTTGATGCACACAAAGGCTCTAATGAAATTTCATCATGTGTTTAACACTGCTTGCAGAATACTGGAATCGATTACACAATAACAACTATAAGGCTTTTTGCTGACGGCTGCGGAGGCCAAAATAAAAATAGTATGATGGTAGGTATGGTATCAAAATGGTTAAAGTGTGAAGCACCACAACACATCAAGGAAGTACATATCATTTTCCCCGTACCTGGACACTCATTCCTGCCAGCAGACCGTGTTTTTGGTCGTATTGAAAAGCGGGTAAAGCAAAGGAAGCGATAGTGTCACCCCAAAAATATTTTGATATATTTGGAGAGTTCGAAACTGTAATCAAGCCTGGCAATGCTGGTTTTGCTTTCTACGATTGTAAATCAGCTATTGCAGAAGTTATGCGACCTACCAGTTCATGGCACTTCAAATTTTGTAACACGAAGCGGTTCATTTTGAAGAAATCAAAAGAAAGTAAAGTACTTGTTCGAGGGGAACCCAATTACCGAACTGACCTTATGGAAAGTAAAGGTATTTGCAGATGTGGCAAGTGTTTCCAACAAATTAACCCAGTAATAGTTCCACTAGGACTCCACCCAAATGCTGCCAAAGCCAATGATGTGAATAAGCTACTGTCGAAGCACTATGGGCCTGAATGGAAGGAGAATGCAAGTTTGGCATTTTATAGAGATGTTATTGCCAGACAATACACAACTGTGCATGAAGAGGATGATGATGAACCTATGGTGGATGAAGATTTGAGAGTATGATGTTTTGAAATAGTTCAACATATTTTTTAGTTGACAATATTGAGGAAATAAGGAGAAACTTCAGTCAGTGTAGGATCTTAATATGCACTAGAAAAAATATTATTTTTTGTTAAAAAATGTATTTTGTATCATTATTAAAATACGAGATGTAATCAAAGAGTTGGTTACTGGTTTTCCTTACGAAAAAATTCATTTTGTATTATATACTGTTCCAAAATTCACCTTGTCCAAAGTATTGTTCTAAAACTCATCTTTTACAATTTATTTTAACAGTTTTAATATTTGTGTATACTGTTACATTTCAAAGACCTCAAGAAACATATTTCAATTTAATTTTTGAAATGATTCATACGTACTGTGTGTTGGCTATGTCACAACCTCTTTGCATATCAGTTTTTCTCGATTTGCTCTGTTCCAGTGAAAGAGGACAGGGCGAGTTTTGGAACTGGACTACTCATTTAAACGAGGTACAAATTTAGTCCGTGTAATATACGAAAATAGCGCGCTTCAGAGATGTTTCCCAGGAAAATACGACCGTGTCCTTGAAATGGGGGGAAATTGTACACTCACGTGTGTGTGTGTGTGTGTATGTATGTGTGTATATATATATATATATATATATATATATATATATATATATATATATATATATATATAATATAAACTTGTAGGTTCTGCCCGCCGCTTTCTGTGTGACCTTTCTACGAAGCCGCTCACAAGTTAATTCCCGACAGAAATGCGATTTGATCGGCGGGCTCCCGTGTCGACTGGCGAATCACCAGCTTGCCGCGAGAGAGGGGGTTTCTTGCCTACGTCACTCACCGTCAAAACAGAAACAAAGTTAAATGCCGAAGAGGCAGGGAGGGGCGAAAAAAGAGTTAGCTCGTCTTAACCTCAAAGTTGGCGAAGTAGCTCCCGCACCAGGGGTGTGGTTGTGGGTGTGGGTGTGGGTGTGTGTGTGTGTGTGTGTGTGTGTGTGTGTGTGTGTGTGTGTGTGTGGCAAGCTGAAAAACAACCCCCAGGAATTCGAAACCTGCCACAATTATCGCTAATCCTGCAGATGGTCTCATCGCTTTCGTTTCTTTTTTTTTTTCCTGTTGCCGAAACTATTTTATACTTGATAAGCGCATTGCGACGCTAAAGTTCCAAAGTTTTGCAGACGCAGAGGAAAATTTTAAAACTTCTGCCAAGTGATAGCTTATTTTCTTTTACGTTAGTATGAAATTCTGTTGCAGCCAAATTTTTTTTTATTATTCCTGAAGAGCATGCTTATTACAGTTTAAAGCAAGTACTTTAACAGTTTGGTTTAACATGTTCACAATACACAATATCTAGTGAACTTATAAAATCTCAAGAAAACGTAGCACCGCTAACTTTAGAAGAAAATAATTTCTAAATTATAACAATGAATTAAAATTCTATATATTAAGAGGGTACAATGCTCTTACTAGGAATGTTAAAATACATTAAGCACTACAAACTGTTCGTATCAAAGTAAGTTGATTTAGGAATGCAGTTGAGTAAGTAACTTAAAAACCTATGCGCATATATCAATCAGCTTTTAAGAATATATGTCCTAGTTGTAAAGCTATGTCCCCATTTTGTTACACTTTCCCTCACATTATTTTTTTCACAACAGGAAACAATCTTTCAAGGAATCTCGTTAAAATGATGGTAAATCCGTTATCAAGAGGGCTTCAAACACCATGATTCAGTGTTAAGGTGCATGTAGGTCTTCAGACGAATTGCAAGGCGTCTGAAACGTCACCGTTTCGATTGATGAGCAGTTAAACTTTGTCTCCCTATTAAAAACCAATTAAACAAAGAACTAGCTTGAAATATATAATCGTGTTGTTCTGGGAGGAATACGCCATCTATTCGATGAGGTCCCATTCACCAGTGGCCAGTATGATAAAACACCACGGTGCGAAGCAGTTTTTTTTATACTCTCCCTGAAGCTAGATTATAGAACCTTAGCTCTAATGGTTTTCATTCATTTTACGATATTATTTTTAATTTGTAAATAATTCATATAGTTTTTTTTGTATTTTATGTATCTCTCTTCTCTAAAATTGGTTGTGGAACTTCGAATGATTTCCATATGTTTTCAATGGCTCGATTTTAATTGTTATGCACGTTTTGCTGTCATAGCCAACAAAATAGAAGCAGATCTACTTTCTGCTCATTATGTATCCTTTCACCACACATCAGGATTGATACTTACTTCAACCATGCAATTTGTTCTCGTGCGTCGATCCCATTTAAGAATGAAACCGATTTTAACACAAACTAGGATAATCTATTGATAAGACCATATGGCAAGCGTAGTGATGGAAATGAAAGACGTCAGCATGATGTACACAATTCATATCAACAGCTGACCCAATCATCTATCAATTCTAAGATATTCGGTAACGGATGTAAATCTGACTCAGTAAAGACATTCAGAGGATGGTAATCAACGCAGAAACGATATTTAACCTATTTTGTCACTCACAATTGCTGACTAGCTCAGTCTTAAAGGCGAAGTCATCGGCATAACCGTCTCGCGCTCCCAGCCGTTCTGACGCTTCTACTCGGGGACGCACCACAACGCCGAAATACCACAACGCCGAACGTACAATAACGCCGAAAACCATAACGCCGAAATGCCAAATTGACCACAACTCCGACAGCTAGAAAACTGCTGTGTACCACAACGCCGAATTACCACAACGCCGAAATACATTAACCCCGAAAAATTTAATTGCAGGACTGCCACAAAGGTTAGGTTAGGTAAGGTTAGCACACAAATTCATTCAGTTGTTTTTCATTTTGCTCCTGTAACCCCCCCCCCCCTCCCCGCAGCAACATTTTTCGGCGTTACTGTATTTCGGCGTTGTGGTACACAGCAGTTTTCTAGCTGTCGGCGTTGCGGTCAATTTGGCATTCGTCGTTATGGTATTCGGAGTTATTGTACGTTCGGCGTTGTGGTATTTCGGCGTTGTGGTAACGACCCCTTCTGCTCATAATGCAGTTTACCTGCACCTGCAGTTTACCGCAAAGCAACTACAAACGCAGATCGCACTGATCAGCAAGTTCAGTGAACCGCAAGACCCGGGAGTCCCGCCTCCCTTAGGCCCAAATCCGAAGTCCGGCCGGGCGGACCAAGCCCGGACAATCGCCGCACATCCGAGCGTCCGAACACTCGATCCATCATTGCTCGCTCAACAACACTCGCCCCTATACACGCGTCGCCCAGACGCGCTTTCTGATAGCTGCGAGACTATCATTTTTTTTTCAAGGGAGGGTATTAATCATCTTCGTTATGACAACTTCCGGATTCGCGGCGATAACGGCGCAATTGTTCACCCGAAACTACAGAGGAAAGTATGCTTTGGTCATCCACGCCAGCAGGTTTTTTTTAGGGGGGGGGGGGGGTAGGGGGGTGTTTGTGTGCATGGTTAAAGTAGCGTGTTAAATAGGAAGAATATTATAAACACAAAATCTAAAAATAAAAAAAAATCAGTCGACAGTAATTGTCCCTGTGTAAGATTTGCATAAACATTTCGATTTTGATAAACAATTTTTTTTTTCAAAACTTCCTGGGGTAGGACTCACGGATCATGTGTTTTAAAAGTATCATATTCAAAGTATTGGATAAGTAGATGTGTGTGGGGTGGGGAGGTGATATTTATTTTGTTTTAGTGGAGGAGGGGGGATGCGCCATTATCGTTAGGCGGATGAGCTCCTCTGTTACTACAATAGATATTAAAATATAAGCTGAAACATACTTTGTGACGTTTACACCATTACGAGGCAACGGAAACAACAGTGTGATTAAGCAGTTTTGTGCTTAAAAATTAACACTTAAATAGAAGGAAGGTGATAATAAACTTAGGTGTTGTTGTGTTTGAAAATACGTACCTACAGCAGCCATCAAAATAACATTTTTGGTAACAAAAATAAACATGATTTATTAATAGATTAATTTTTTTATGGAAGGAAAGTTACATCTTTTCAGCGTCAGAGGTTAATATGTTCACTAGGATTTCATTTAGTTTATTTATTTCTTACGTGTTCTCGCCATTTATTTAGTCCCAATATAACTGGAGACCGGAAAAATTCGCGAATTCATTTCGCGATAGGTTAAAATACAAATAGTTATACCTCAGTGCTGCCTCTGCTATTGGCTCACAACTCACCTGGATGACTCTGGGCCAATGAGAAATGCCCAACCAAAGCTTTATCGAATCACAGGCTGCTACATTGGGACGTCTCACAAGACAGCAGCCAATGAGTGGGTGACATTTGACCGAGTGTACGTAGAAATATGGAGTTCATCCTAGAGGTCAGTGAACCCGCGAATTTTTTCTGTCCCTAAATATAACAACTGTCTTCATGGATATTTTGCTAATTTATATATAACTTCAGGAAGGGGATATATGCCTCTTATACTCCCCCTTGCATTCGCCACTGAAGATTTCCAAATGAATCATATTATCTTAACAATCCATATACATAAATATATAAAATAATTTCTCTATTATGCATAAATAATGTAGAAATTTCTGATCCTGAACGTTACCAATATGTAGATAAAAGTAAACTACTTTTTTTTTTATTTCACTCGTATAAATACAACATCCACAGGGTTTTCACGCTTGTATAAACATATCCCACTAATATTTGTATGTGAAAGTTCCAAGCCTGATTTTTCTTTACCCTTCACTTCTTTAGTATTTTACTGATTTTGATGATTTTGGAATAGAATGTGATGATGTATTCATTTAATTATGCTGTCCAGTTTATCCCGTGAAAACCCACAGTACTTAATGGAATCTACATTTAAATGCATTGACAAGGATAACGTTAACACTTACACACGCCGCAGTAGTGATTGCTACTGCTCATGTTTAGTTTTTCAAAAAAACAGTTTGAATTATTATTTAGTTGGAATTTTACATGTTTCTACCACTATATGTTAATTATACTATGGATATAAATTGTTTTAATATCGTCATCTTTTATTTTCCTTTTCTACGGAGCTGAGCGCATCAGAACTATTTGCGGCGAAAATGAAATAGGCCTATAACTCGTTAACTGCTACGGGTACCACAGCTGGTATGATACACACCGTTCAAATAAAATCACTGTACGCACTATTAAAAATGTTTACCTTGTATTTACGAAGAATGCTGGTTACAAATTATCCAGGGATCTATGTAAATATAAATGTACTTGATTTACTGACTTTAAATATCAGTCCACAAAAATATCCTCGGCGTATTAACAAAACATTAAAAAACCCTTGTTAACTCCTGCGCAAAGACTCTTATTTCTTCTACGTGCATGTTACCATACAAACAGAACTCGGAAGTCGAAATACGGTGTAGATTCTACGAAGAACCTATTATCTTAAATTACGAAAAACTCTTCGTTTACTTGAGGTGAATGTTTAATTGAAAAGTACGTAAATTTACTGTGATTTTTAAGAGTGCGTAGACTGGAAATAAAAGGAGTTCACGCACTATCATATTACTAGTTAAGTTTGTAGCTTATCAAGGAAAGTAACGTAATATGGTTAATGTTTGCTAATACATTAATTGCTTAATGTTGTTATTTCTTCAAGCTGATTTAGTTTGGTTTCTTTTGCTAAATTATAATAAAATTTAGTTTGAAATCAAAATTCTTGAATTCCCAATTCCCTCACCTCACTAACCCTACGGGTCACTACTCACGAGAAAATGCTTTGCAGGCGAGTGGTGAAAACATACTGAAAGTAGATCAAATCAGGGTCTCCAGGAAACATACTGAAAGTTGATTTCAAGGTACAATCACCAGGAAACATACTGAAAGAAGATCAAGGCAAGGTCTCCAGGAAACATGCTGGAAGTATATCTCAAGGCAGTCTCCAGAAAACATACTGAAGTATATCAAGGCAGGGCTTCCATGAAACATACTTAAAGTAGATTTAAAGGTACAATCGTCAGGAAACATACTGAAAGTAGATCAAGGCAAGGTCTCCAGGAAACATGCTGGAAGTATATCTCAAGGCAGTCTCCAGAAAACATACTGAAAGTAAATCAAAGCACGGTCTCTAGGAAACATGCTGGAAGTATATCTCAAGGCAGTCTCCAGAAAACATACCGAAAGTAGATAAAGGCGGGGTCTCCAGGAAACGTTCGGTTTATTTAAGCGTGAGCCAGTCGTTACATGAAAAAAAAGCTGGCGAGCTGAATGTGAAGCTGTAATTTAAGGCATCGTGATGGTAGAAAGGAAATAAAGTTTTTTATTTGCCATCCGCGAGCTGCCTTTTACTCCCCGCCCCGAGGCACTTGTCTCGCGCAGATCTCCGGATACCGGGCGAGGGATGCTGCCTCCTGAGATGCGGCGCCGCACAAGGGCTCCGCAGCCAGCGAGGAAGTGCCGTTAAAAGAACCCCCCTTGTCACAAGGGCGCCAGCCCGAAGCGCGAGAGAATGGCTGCAAGGTTTTTTACGAAACCGATCACGTGTCATACGTGTGTTTCGGGACTCCCTTGTGAAGACGGCGACTGAAAGCGGAGCTAAAGTGCGCTGGAACGTGTTGTAAACAGCACTGGTTTAAAAAAAAAAATATGGGTTTACGTCCACTATGCAAGTACCCAAATAAAAACTGCCCTTTTCATGCTAGGTTTTACTATGCCAATTGAATGGGTAAAGTCAAGAACTGCATATGTAAAGATCAAAACATTTTTGGGTGAACACAAAAAAAAATGGTTTATTTAATATGGCTTTAAGACGTGAAATAAATTCTGGTTGTAGACTACTAATTCATGCACATATATGTGTATTAGTTTTCATACTTAAATGCTACTATATGTGACAAATCTTTTTATTCATTTATTTTTGTACTTTTTTTTTCAAACCAAATATTTGTTGTTTGTTATATCATAAAACTTGCATACTGAGAGAAATGTTTTTAATCACAAAATGTACCACTAAACAGTTGATACTAAAACTGAACTTTGGTTCGCGCCTTCCGCCACAGGTGGCAGCGCCGTGGTCACGCGTAATTACTCCCACCAAAAATGCCGTACACATCAAAAATCAGCCGAGCCTTAGCGGGCAATCCGTCAGGTTTTCGGCGCGGACGATTTTTTTTTTTTTTTTCCAGCGGAGCGAGTGCTCGCCGGGAATTGGAGCGCCGCAGTTTCCGGCCCTGGTGGAACGCCATCAGCGGTCCGTTAACGACGCCTAGGAGAAGGGGTGGGATGGATTGGGGGGGGGGGGGGCAGCGTTCCAATCGCAGGAGTTGAGCGGCGGAACCCCGCGGCGAAGCCCCGAATCGAGGCGGTAATGAAACGCCACTCAATCCACACCATCGCCGGGGAAGAACTGCTTCTCGCGTCACGGATTTTGCACATACCTAAGTGTTCTCTGCCATGGAGAGGGGGGGAGGGGGGAGCGGCGTCGCGTCGGCGAGTCTCGATTCATCCGGCCAGTGGCAGACCTATATTTCACGGTGACCTAGGCAGTTTACTTTTACGGTTATTTTTTTGGAGAAGGATGCCTTATCCAGGGGCATGAGGGAGGGGAGGGTGTGTTATGGAATAGCATCCTCCCCCGGAAAATCTGAAAATGAAAGTCTTTAAAACATCGTTTTTAAGCCAATATGGAACTTAAATTCAGCTAACCAAATTATCTTAAGATTTTTTTTTATATTTTTTCCTAATGAATTATTCTGTAGTTATTTTTATAACTTCTAACGATCCAGTGAAAGCGTCTCATTTTACGAGGCAGTAAAATATTTTATAGTTTTCTTTTAGTACGAAATCGTGAAAACTCAGTTGAAATCGAACGATTACTGACCAGCAGATTAAATTGCATGCTAACAACCATTAAATTCATCTTTTTTTCCCCATCAAATGTAAATTTTTATTTTATGGAAAACTGGACAAACTAGAAAAATAATAATGAAAATTGCCAGCACGTGGCATTGTTTTGCCCAGGTCTGAGAACGACCTCGTAGTAGTAGGTAGTTTATATCACTGAAACTTCTGCACAAAGCGTCAATCCACACCTTAGCCGGAAAATACAACTTTGCATAACAACTGATATATTCAAACAACTTTCACCCTTCTTGAAATACAAAATCCCTCCGTATTTAAAGATGCCAAAATTACTCATTTACTAACGTATGGAAAAATTCTTCAATCTTTATAACACGTTAAGAATTTATAAAATATAGTAATTTTTTCCCTATTTTATTTAAAATTTTCACTAACTTTAAATTTAATTTTTATTTGCTTTTTGAACCCAGTAAACATATCTCATTACGAAAATCATACATTTCATTTTGCAAATCTACATCAAAATAATATTAAAAATTAAATAATAAATTAATACATAATTTTCGTAAAGTTACGTTAAAGCATGTACTATTTTCTGTTATCTGCTATGGTTTTTTTGATGAGAAATATGAATTAAACATCATTCAAAATTAATTTCTAGATATTCTTTTACTGTACTTTTCCGTAATATCGTATAATTTTTTCCAGCAGTGTACACACATCTATACTAATCTCTTTCTCTTTTCATTAATCACAGTCTGCTCTCAATTTCTATCAAAGCGGTTTCACCTACGGATTTGCATTTTTATTATCACCATCACGTTTTCATTTACTTCGTACGCATTTCCATATTTAATTCGCGAGCGAGTTACTAATCCAACATTGAGCTATGGAAGTAGCATTTCAAACACGTAAAGCAATGTATCTGTTTGGCCTGCAATTTTTTTTTACTTGTAAACAACAAAGCTGATTGTCACTACCAATTCGTTTCCAAAATTTTGTGCGCTGTGATTTTTTTTCTAACACATTGTGCTGCAGAAAATAAACAACCTTACTAATTTTTTTAACTTTGATACTTGATTTAATATTCACTGAAAAATTAAAGGTTTCAGAGTTTTATTAAAAAAAGCTACTAAAAAAATTTGTTTTACAGTACATTTGCACGTTTGTTTTAAATACTTACGGGTTACTTACTCTCCAACATTGAGTAATCCTAAATGAAAAAAATATATATAAGTTCATTTAAACTCACTACAGAAATAAAATTTGTTTTAAAAAATCTATAAAAACCTTTTTTTCATGCGAGAATTTAGAACGATTTAAATGGATACTCCAAAATAACGTTATTACTTCTCTTGCGGCAAAAGTTTGTTTCAGTAGACTAAAATAAAACCTGCGCTATAAAGTACGCTCATATTTCAGAGAAAATTTCTTGACACGCTAAAAATTTATTGCTTTCATTTCCTCCTTTGAAATTTGTTCAAATTTTCACTATATCTCAAAGCATATAATTAGTGTAGGTAAATTCTGCGGTTATTTTTAAAGGAGTTGAGAGCTTTATAAAAACTCCATGTAAAGTTACATTAAAATTGGTAAGTTCAGTTAACACAACTTATTTAGCAAAACATTTTTAAGCAGATTCGCCCGTGACGTCATCATGAAGAGGCTGCAGCCAAGCAGTCGATTAAGGCTGTGTGAAAGGGCTGCCATGCTTATATGGCATATGACTGGTGTACGGTGTGGTTATGTCAGTTGTTGATAGTGCAATGGAGCAAATCCGAATGACCACAAGTCAGATGGGTCAGACTGCACCATTTTCCTCCGAACGTCGTCAATAATATACGCCAATGAAAAGTGCGATGAAAACAAAAGAAAAAACTGTAAATTCGCTTGAAAATAATTTTTCCTGGCAAACATTCCAGTGTTTAGGATTTTATCATTTTGTCTTGGGTATCATTTTGTTTTATTAGTTTTCTGTCACTTTTAAACTGTAAATTAGTAGGCTACTCGAGAATGAAAATAATATACCAATGTCAGTGCGTGAGCTAGAAAATAATACGTTTGGGCCACAAATCCATATGTACATATAAATGTTTAATTTTTTTAAGTAATGTATCGAAATTCCGTCAATACATATTTTCACTTATTTTTTTTATTATGGCGAGTCACTTTGACTATAACAGGGTGTTGTGAGCACAGACAGCGCCACGGTGATGGTAGTAGTGATGGCCCTATGCTTGCCAGGGTAGGATGATTCTGCAGGGGTTTACCCAACACATATCAGATATAGGATTAGAAAATAATTCGGTCTTTACCTTTCATCCTAGCATTTCTCTGGCGTGATTTGAGGCCAGGGTACTGTCATAACTTAGAAAAACACAACATAGAAACACAAAACTTTAAAACACACGAAATAGAATTTTCTAAGTTATGACAGTTCTCAGTTGTGTTTATCTAAGTTAGGGTAGTTCTAAGTCGTGTGTTCCTATGCTACAACGTATTTCAGTTATGCGATTTGGCGTTGCGTGTTTATAAGTTAAGATTTTCTTAGTTATGACAGTTCTAAGTTGTGACTTAATTTTTTTTTTTTTTTTAATATTTTATCTCGTGAACCAGATGCATCGGATAAGTGAATGTGGCACGCTGCTACAGAAAACGTTTAAGACAGCATGGTCGGGCAACACGGTCAGGCAGGTCAGACAGACGCGACTGCGCGAATGTGACAAGCCTTTTATTCTGCAGCAGACAGCACTCTTTCTCTGCAACGCACATGTTGGTGTTTCTTTTTCCTGTTTCGTTAGTTGTTTGTGGTCTTTGTTACTGTTTCGTACATGTCAGCAGTGACCCTCTAAAAATATTTGCACAGAAAGGCGAGAGGCTGAGAACGATTCAACTAGTTGAAATGGTGGTGACAAAACCACCTTAACCACAGCAGGACGATGTAACAGCTTGGTATTTTTTTCAACTGTGTTCAAAAATTCAAACCAAACAAAAATGTGTTTACTCTTGTGCGTTTGGTTGTGTTAAAAACAACCAAAGCACAATAATATTAATCCGCATTAGGGCTTATCATACATAGAGAACCTCTAATGGAAACCGGCATAGTTCTGATTCCATGGACTGCTACTGATGCAGTAACTTAATCATAATTCTATTTAGTAACTTCATTTCTATACTGAAGATATAAACAGAAAGATTGATTCGAGGATCCATCTGTATATTAATGTGATTTGTTCACTTTTTTTCATATTTCCTAAAACTGCATAACATGATGACGAACTCTGAGCCGTTTTACCCATTACTGGATGTCGTGGCACAGGCAGAAAATCACTAGACCAAAAGGCAATAGACCAAAAGTCATTTGACCGGAATTCACTAGACCGAAAACATTAATACTTGTGTTACTGGGAAAAAGTCTTAAATCTGAAAACTGGCACTTGACCGAAATTTCGGTCAAATGACCTTCGGTCTAGTGCTTCTACCCGCTAAGAGGCCGTGACGACCTTGTGCTTGCCAATGCAGGATGATTCGCAGTGGTTTACAATTGCCTTCCGCGAGATGACAACAGGCACCCAGTGGCGGACATATAAAAATTAAGAAAATAATAATTAATTGGCATAAAAAGATAATTGATTTTTTAATCTGAAAAAAAAAAAAAACAATTTTCACTCTGAAAAAAAAGTTATAGTATTTTTCAGGTAACAAATGATATAATTTATTTAATTATTTTTAAGGTTTAGAACTGACGTAAACAAAATTAAAAATTTACTTTAATTATGCTTTATGTGTGGTGCTGGCTTTTAGAAAATTCGCTCTATCGAAAATTATTGTGTAAACAACATTTAATTACATAACCCTTTGTCATTTTTGGAAAAAAAAATTACTGAATCATCTATATGATCAGTCGCTAGATTTTTTGAACTTCGCGCTTTTTTAAAATTGATTTGAGGTACTTAGACAACATTTTGAAGCATGCATTGGTACGATTTGGTGGCCAAGCTTCGGACAAATTTCTGGTGTTTGTTTTGGAATTTATTTTTATCAGGTATGCTTTGATCTATGTTAGAGGTGCTGCGCCAGCTAGCGGGTAAACGTGCTGCAATTTGTATGCATAGTACAAAAAAAAACACTAATTTCCAAATCCCAGGCTGCGCGATAGTCAACTGTGAATTCATCGATGACTGTTGGCTGGAACGAGACAGTTTCTCGAGAACCAGACATCGAATTGCGATCCGATTTTCAGCGTTGTCATTAGCTCTTTCCGTTCTCTTTACTCACGTCCATGCTTAACCAGATCTCGAAGCTCCAATTCTGAATTTCATCAGTGTTACACGAGTAGCCTACATGTTCTCTTGAAACAATTTGTGGTGAAATAAAAAAATTAAGAAATAACTCGTCCATTTTAGGGGCCAGTAATTTAATGAACTTACAAGGTGTTTTTATACAATTATATTATTGCTTACTGTTAAAAATATTAGAGTATATCATCGGTGTTTATTTGTTGTGTAAAATGCCAAAAAATTACTGTATAGTGTTAATTAGTTTGTGTGGATTGAAAATATTTGTTAATTATTATATATTAAAATATATAAAGCATATGTAAACATATTTTTAGTATAGTGTCATATTCGTGATTTAATGAAGTATACTTAATGTGTTGTCAATTCCGTTGGCAAATTTAAAACAAAAAATCAGTTGTTTTTATTTAATTATAGCTCAAAATGAACGTTCCTCTGAAGAAATGTTTAAAAAAAAATTTGTATTTTTGACGAGCTAATAGCTTTTTTACTTTTCCCTTTTTTATAAAAAAATATATTGACATTTCATGTATAAACACGTTTATGACTATTGGTACACTTATTTAACTGATCGTGTAAAACCTTTACGTGAAAAAAAATATATACCGATCACGTTGCGAATGTAACGTACGAATAAACGTCCGATAAAACCACTGACGAGTACCGTTCCTTTGATTTCGCCTCGCATCATTTGCACTCGATTCAAAACTTTTATTTTTTGTTGAGTTTTGAAACTCTCGCGATACCGGGATAAGCGCGCACAGGGGATAACAGTGCAGGAGAAGGGACACTCGAGCTGGCATGGCCACAACCCAGTTGAATGATTACGAACACTCATTTTGCTATAAAAGACACCGCAAACAACGAAATTCGATGAGATTAAAACAAAAACAAGCTCCACGAGTACGATCATGACATTTTTTTGTTCGACTCCAACAATTGATGACGTGATGGTATATGCCGTAACCGTTGAATACGACATGTTTCGGTTGGCCAAAATGGGTTTACGTCATCGGTCTGCTAGAATGAAGAGCCAGCGATATGGTCTTAGTACTGTTACGAGTGTATTATAGACGAGGCCAGGCAGGCCAGCGGCCCGGCTAGTCAGTCAGAGGGTGAGCCGTGGTCCATTAGTGCTACCCGCCTAATACAGCTAGCAACGGCGCCTCGCTACTTCCTCCTGTAGCTTCAGCCTTCCTCGACTCATTACTGTTAAACCCTGAGAACACTCTCCGTGGAGTGGCGTAACTAGAACGCCATTGTTCTGGGAGTTTCTGGTGTCAAGACGACCCTGATGACGGGACACTTCGAAGGGGTCCTAGACCATTTCAGAAGAGGGCTGAGCGTTGTTAAAAACTTTGATTCCGGCCTCCAAGGCAGTGAAGTGAAGAAGGCGAGTGACCCTTTGGTGAGCAATGGTAGACGACGAGCGACGGGTTTCGTACGCGGAGACTGATGCATCGGGGACCGATGTGTGTGCGGCGGACGAGTGAGTAGTCAGAGGCAGTGTGTTAATGCTGAGTTGAGCGGTAATAGAAGAGCAGTCGTGAGAGCCACTGTCGAACCGAGCTTGAGTGTGGACCTTATGAAAGAGCGATAAATTTGTGGATACATCATTTTATTGTTATAACTTAATAGTGTTAATATTAGGTAATAAATAAAACTGTATTTAATTAATTGACCTATTCTTTTCAAACCTGTTTTCCCACTCGTAAGTCAGCAGTAAACAGTTTTTACGACATTAAATAGGGTTTAAATGAAATAGGTAATAACTGTCCAATACTTATAGGGGAAAAAAGTAGAAAATTGTTTATTTATTCGCTTTTTCCTAAGCAGCCTATATTTAACTATAATAATTCTGTAATGGCATGTAATTTAACATAATCTAGGTTGTTAACAAATAAACTTTATAGAAACCCAAGTTTAACGTAAACAAAAATTGAGATTATGAACTATTATGTAATGGTGTTGTTTTATAAAACAGTGGTTTATTTGGCAATGCATAAGCTAAGCAACAAAGGCGATACAGAATTTAATATTGCATCCTTAATTTAAATAACCAAGAAACTAAGCAGACAACACTTAAACGCTTGAGACAAGAAGGTACAATACCAGATATAAGTACTTCAGTTACCAATGACACAAAATAGTAATATTTTACATACGAATTAGTTTAATTGACAAGCACGTTAACCATTCAGAGAGTGTCTTGCCCTTTGACGTCATTGACCCCACATCGTTTAACATGAGTCTCGCGAACTGAGGAAACGCACTCCGCATGTTGGTTCGTAGGTAATAATCTACTGCGGCGCGTGTTTGATAGCATGTGTCTCCACGAGTGTCGCAATCATCCCGCTGTCCCGGATGACAGGCGTGCCTTACCATACACTGTAAAAAATTGCATTTACTACGTAAAATCCACCTCAAATTCACTACGAAATCTTCGCGATTTCAAATAACTGGGTCGTCGTAGAAACTTCGCCGTATTTCAGCATCCAAATTCTGTTCATTTTTTCTTTATAAATAGTGTAAACACACGCGTGGATGAAATAAGTGTGGTTTTGCATGAGTTTTTACAAGTTTGCGAATGTTTTTCTTATACGTACATCAAGATTATTCTCATTGGGATCTATGTAAAATATAATTTAATTTTATACCTGAAATAATAACAATAGAGTTATGAAGATCCCTGGATAATTTGTAACCAGCGTTCTTCGTAAATGAAATGTGAACATTTTTAACAGTGTACTCTCTCCCTAAAAAATATTTTTTTCCAATCCCAACACCGACAATTTTTCACTCCAGTTCGCCGAGTATGATACTCGAAAGCTTACTCCTCTTTCGCCTCTTTTTTTCTCGGTTCCCTGAAAGCCGCATTTACACGTTAATGAATTTCCCCGCATAGTACCGCGTTTTCATACGCCAGTCACAAAATTCCACAGGTCCCCCCCCCCCCCCCCCAAGCATACGTGTGTGCATGCACCCTGCGGAAACACTAAAAGTTCTTTCTAATCAGCGACATATCATTAAAAATTGAGGTTGTAACTGTTATTTTAATTTCCATTCAATGTAACTGAAGTTAACTTTAAATTATTACGTAAATAGTTCAAAATATTTGTTCTCGAAATGCTTCGGTCCAGGGGCAGGGAAAGCCGGGAAATCGCCCGGGGCGATTTTTCTGCTAAAAATGTAGGCATTGATGGGAAAAGGAAGATTAAAATTTAATGAGCATGTAAACTAAAGTACTGGTCAGTAAAAATTTCAATTCATGACTTCGTATTAGAAAAACTTTCACATATTTTATTCCCCCGTATAATTACGCGATTCCACCGGAATTTTATCCGAACGTATTTATAAAACTGACCGGACGATAATTTAAATACACAAATTACACAAAATGTAATACCATGCGATAAATAACTCTACTAAGGTTGACATATTTATATTTTCATTTCATCGTAAGTACCATGTCCGATTTCATTTAGATATGAATATCCAGGATGGTATATTCTGTAATTTTCGGGATTTATTGAAACATTTCAAATTTTTTGGGGGCTGATATTAAAGGAGTATACACTTTGAACTTTGAAAGGCTTCTTGAGTAATGTATGAGCGTTGGGTTTTTGACTTGCATTTCGTTTCGTAACTATGACAAAAGCTGCATTTGAATGAACTAAAAATATTTGTTACAAATTAACCAGGGATCTTCGTAAATTAAAGGCTGCCGAATTAGCTAACTGTAAACACGAATTCACAAAATTAACCGAATTATAAAAGATGTGAGCGAGTATTTCAGTAGTCGCCAGTGATGTATAAAAGTATAAACTCGCTAACGAGCAAATTCGTGTGTTCTCATGTCGCAAATAAACTTATAAAACTAACTCTTGCCTCGGACACGAAATTTAACGTAGAATTCTTTAAAACAATTCCGAGCGTGATAAAAATACGCTAATGGTGTTTCCAACAACATTTCTGGACGCGAATCATGCGTAGTTTCAGCACCCGCCGCTAGAATTCGTTGCCAGAGCAGCTTCGTCGACTAGTTGATCATTTGGTTAGCAGACTGTTTTTGAAACCGTTCCGATACAAGTGAAAAAGACTTTAAAAAATACAAAACCCCGGCTTTGGACCTGATTTTTGACAATAAATTTTATAAGAATGCTGCTTATCTTATTAAAAAAAGTCAATAAACAATTAATACTACAAATGTTCCGTTTGTATTTTTTTAACTTTCGTTCGCGCCATCCGCCAGAGATGGCAGCACGGTAGTAACACATTTCCTTTCCAATCGACTTCCATTCCATTCACGAAATAATGCTGTACATCGAGGGCTAAGATGTAACACATCAAAAATTCATATTTATTTCAGCAGAAGACACTTCTTTGTTCCGCGTCCCTTTTTACGCTGCTTACGACATAAACCGTAAATCGGAAGTCGGAATCTGATGTAAATGATATAAAGACCCAGGATTATCTATAACTACGAAAAACATTTCGTTCATTTACGTCAGTTTAAAAAAATGTGTACGTTTGCTGTAATTTCAATGAGTATTGCGAGTGACGTGTCATATCGAGGCGCATCGTTCAGAACGTGGCTTGGTTTGAGCGAGTAGAGAGGTTCGTTGGACGAGGAAGGTTCCTCAGCCAGTGTGGTTCTTGAGTTTCATCAGCTGCGTGAGCAGATAATTGTTTGTTGGGTGTGGGCGTCTATTCTTGATCAATCTCGTGGTAAAATGTCACTACACTATTAAAGTCCGTTAATGGCCGGAATATAAAAACGAGGAAATGCTCGGGAGACTAACAGGAAGGCGAGAAATGTTTGTCCGAGTCAGTAAAATAATTAATAATTTTTATTTTAAATGTGTGGTACTACAATTTCTTCATGATAAATGTATGTAAAATACGTTTCCAATTTTGTTTCTCTTGTTATTCTGATATGTAATTTTGAATATCTATTATTATTTGAAACCAATACAATATTTTAATTTGTTTTAAGTTAATATGTAGTTTAAATTGGATTTTAAGGAGTGTTTTGTGAGTGGTACACTATTTATTTTTATGAGTGTCCTAATTAAGGCTTCAAGTTTAGTAGTAAAACCGCCTCTCACGGTGTGTTTTATGTGATATTTTGAAAACGTTAATTAATGGATGAAAGTAGAGACATTCACAAAGAAGTTTAAAAAAACTTAATAGCTGAAAAGAAGGGACGAGAAATATAATTTATTTATTTACTACTAGACACATTTAATGGATTTAACGATGTGAATTTAGAAGAAATGAATAAAACTGAAAATACATTTCACTTGATCTCTATCATAAGGTTTTTTGCTTAATGCTTGTGCTTTAGTAAATAAGATGTATCTAACTACAGAGTTTTATTATGACGCGAAGAGTCTTGGTATTTATGTAAAATGCTCTATATTTTTCCCGATGGTTAAAAATGGTTATGCTTAATAAAGCTTTTAACGGTAATTATTATTAGCGGTTACACTTTTTTCAAACATTTAAAATACTTGACCCATTTAATGCGAACGAAATGCAAATGGTTAATGGGGGACACTCATGCGAGCTAATATCCGAAAAAAACGTAATAAGATTCCATAAACCTTTATTTCCTACAGACACAAGATGTAAAACTTTTTATTATAGAGGCATTTATTACTATGAATGAAAATTGTAATTTTTATTTTAATTTCCGTGATTGTGCAGAAATAAAATAACCCTAAATTTTATCTAAAATAGTTTAAGTGTTGTTGCGGTTTAAATAACGTGCCATCGAATCCTTTTTTATTTCATTTTTTGGTAAACATAGAAGATTTTATTACTGAAGACGTTACTGTTCTGTTACGATGTAATGTTTATGTGAATGTTTATAACTGAAAAATATGCATTTATATATATTGGTACTCAAACAATATCACATTACTCTGTGTCTAAATCTGTATTTTTAAATCTTAAAATTATGTTTATTTAAAATAATCTATTTAGGTAAAATTAAAATTTCAGGACCCCTACAATAATGTTTCTTTTACGAAATATCATGAAAGAATGGAGAAACTTATTTAACCAGTCCAATGAGACTTTAAAAGGAGCTTATTAAATTTGTATAGTCACTTCTTATTACTATAAAAAAATTGTCCTAGACATTTTGGCAAAGTATTAGGACAAAATTATCGAGAGCAATTTCAGTGCGTCTCGTAATGTAAAAAAACATTAGTTCCTTTACAAGGTCTTGGAAACTCAGTTGTCAACGATATCACTTGTTAAATTGCAAGGCAGAGCTTTGTAACATTTTCAATTTTACAAAGCTCTGACTTGCAGTTTTATAAGTTATATTGTTGGCAACTGCGTTTCCAAGCAAATTCCTATTAAAAAGTACAAAACAATTTTACAGTGTATTTTGTTCGTGATTGTGTGTTGTAGCTTAGCTTTAATGGGAAATTGGTTGCGGCACGTACCTTCTGTTTATCGATATACCTTTTCGAGTGGTTTTTCCTTGAACCTCAGAGAATCAGATAAATAGTAAGGTTTTTTTTTGTGTCGTAGAAAAAAATTCTATTGCGTGCTTTACCTTTGGCAACATTCTCCAGTGGACGTTAATCTCGTTAAGCCGGCTACCTTGAAGAGATATGGCGTAACGAATTGAAAGAACGAATCTTTTCACTTGCGCTGATTAATATTACCTTTTCTGTTTCTCTTTTTAAGCCCATTTTGCATTATTTTTTGTACTTATAATATTTTTAAGTAACATGTTGCAAATGTTTTGCTTAATAAAACTGTCGGAAACACGTTTATAGCGATATTTAGGTAGCTCCTTTCAATAGAACGACAAGGAATGTAAACAACAAAGAAAGCCAATCATAACTGTGTGCGTATCAAAGTATGAACGCGTGTTTCATTCCTAGTTCAAGAACATTTATAGAGCGAGATAGTGCTTTGGTAGTCGCATATGAATCCCAGTCAGTCCAACCTAATGTTGGTTCCCCGTACACAGTAATTTGTTTGTTTGATTTTTTTCTTTTAAAGGGAAGGGAATTATTCATGTAATATCACAGATATTTGTAAATTTGTAAACTTAAATTAAAACAACTGTATCACTACACAATAGTGTTTGTAGTGACAGTGAGTTCAGATTCTTACCCGGGAATTTATGCTTTGTGTTGTCCCAGTTCCTCCAATAGTTAAAGTTATTTGTAAACCGTTCCCTGAATAGCCTTCCAGTATTAAATGTGCACATAATAAGCATGTAACAACAAAATAAAATAAAATGTTTGAATATTCGATTATCTTTTCAATGATTTAAAAATAGTTATGTTTGAATGAAACATCAATAGAATTATAAAATTTTGCCCCAATTTTTGTAAAACAAAATACTCAGTATTATCTCGAATAACGTATTTCGTGTATGAAAAAATAACCATAGCCATGTGTTTCACAAAGTTACAAAATTTGTATTTTAGTATTACAAACTATTTCTTGGCAACTGATTTCCAAAAGAATCTTTTGTAAACGTACAGAAAAAAAAAATTTTTATGCAGTCTGCCAAAAATCACTCGAGACAACTGCTGAAATGCCCGTAGTGGGTGGCTAAAATGGACTAAATACCTCCAACCAATTTATAACAGCGTTATGCAAAATCATAACTGAGAAACGAGGTTGTTAAACGTAAACTTCAAAACTATGTTTTAAGGAAAACGTCTGTACATTTTTAAGTTTTTTTGATTATTGCATGCATCTCGGGCAAAATATGGGCAATGTACATCATACGAGCATTGAATCCAGAGATGACTTGTGTCGGTTTAAACACCACCCCCAAAATTCTCGGGCTTCCCCACTCCCCTCCTTTTTTTTCTCCTGCTCCTTGCAAATTTCACATATTTTCTCTCCTGCGCCTAGTCATGTGGGAGTGAGACAGAAGGGAGAGGGTAGCATGCTGAGGCTTCCCTGCCGGTGTCACAGGTGAATAATGCCTTCGCTCTATGGCCAGAGTTCCGTGCAATGAACATCCACATACTTTACTCAAATTCAAAATTTAAAATAACTCTAACCGTCTTGGCAAACACAAAATATCATTACCAGAGTGAACCCTACTAGTTTGGTAATGGAATTGGGATTTTAAATACCAAAATAATGATCAACCTAAAATAATTCCTTTTTTCAATGATGTACTAAATTAATGCGCAGTATCAAAAGCTATAAAAGGGCAGCCAGCATTAAGTTATCTAAATTTATTAAAGCCCTAGTGAGGTACCTGGTATTTAAATAATTATAAATAAACATCCATTAAAACAGGATATTGGTATTTCTTTATGTAATTTTGCACACTTGACTAATATAAAGAGGGCGAAAACTATGTCCGATCTAAAAAATGATCTTCCGTCCACCTGTTTGCATGAGATTTCGAACAACCACCCCTATTTCCCTTACTACCCCTAAAGCAGCGTCATTTTACTTCTTGATGAAATTTTGAAAAATTGAAGTTCAAGCTGAATGAATATTAAATGTCTACGTTTAATTAAAATGATCAGTCAAATCAAATGATCTATATGAGATTTCTAAAAACCACCCCCGTATACCTTTCCCCCCAAATTAAATTATAGTACTGGTAGAACCGGATAACATCTTGCACACTTGACGTTCAAAAGAGGAGGAAAATTACTGTCGACATCATGATTTTCATAAAAAAAAGTTTATTTGTAGAAATATCGTAATGGTCCTAACTGCTGATGAAATTCCTTTCACCCAACACGGCGAGCAAACTGGGGTCGACACAGGATATCCTCTTGGAGGAAACTTCCGGACTGTGAAACTGAAGTTCGGCCATTTGGCAGTTACACCGCCTATTCCCTGTTTTAACTTTCATGACTTGGTTCGAGCAAGCGGCTCTTTTCCTTGGAACTCGCATTTCGCTCGCCAAGACGTTGCGAGATGGACTCATCACGTTGAAGTGGAACGTGTCTTGCGCTAATGGAACTCCTTAGCTGGAACTCTTAAGTAAGGTCAGGTTTTGAGGCATCCGATGTTTCAAAGTTGGCAAGAGCGCACCAAACTATAATTTTTTTGTAAAGGGAATAATACATAAAAACGTAAAAGTTTAGATATTGGTACACTTTTAACATTTACTCTATAAAATAGTGTTCGCATTAATACTGGGTTCGAATTATCTCCAGAGCATTTATGTTTTGTATTGCCCCAGTACATCCAATAGTTAATGTTATTTGTAAACTGTTTCCTGAATAATAGCATTACACTATTCACAGCGCACATTAATAAGCATAATAAAAACAACTAATGTATTTCAGTACTCGCCAGTGATGCGTAACATCTAACGACAGTAATGAGCATAATCGTGTGTTCTCATGTTACGAATACACTTACAATACGGAACTCCTGCCTCGTACACGAAAGTTAAAGTATAATTCTTTAAAATAATGCCGAGCGTGATGAATATATAAGAAACTTGTGTTTTCAACTACATTTCTTGACGCGAATCATACGTAGTTTCCGCAACCGCTGCTAGAATTCGCTGCTGGAGCAGCGTAGGTCGACCACATAATCATTCGATTTGCAGAGCGAAAGGTTAAACCATATAATGAAATGGCTCCGTTAAAAACGAAATAATAATAATAATAATTTGGACGTGATTTTCGACAAGGAACATTATTAAAAAAATACTGCCCATCTTGCTAAAAAGATTTATTATACAATTAATACTAATAAGTTTGTCTTTGTCTTTGTCTTTACGAACGTTTTGGTTCGCGCCATCAGTCAGAGATGGCAGCACCATCGCTAAGCATTTCCGTTTCTTTGCGAATTCCGTTCCGTTTCCACTAAATGAATTCTAGCAAACGCCTGCATGCCGAGAGCTAAGATGCTTGCACAACAGCCGAGCCTCGAGCGGTCGCGTAGTGGCGGTGCGCGCGCACATCGCAGGGGTTTCTGGGAGTGTCGGGAAGGGGGGGGGGGAAGGCAGCCAGGCGCAGGCGTCACGGCGCCGGGCGCCGCAGCCTCCCCCGCGCGCGGGCGGGCCAGTCCGCGTCCCGCGACGGCAGGGGGAGAGCACAGGGACGCCAGTTGCCCCGTCAGACGCCGGGATATCGGGCTCACGGCGCGAGCTCTGTCTACCTCCACAGCAGTAAGTGCAGTCTGTGTCATCAGGGGCGGATACAGGAAGTTTTCTCTCCTGCAGAGGGGGAGGGCATGAAGATTTTTGAAGAGAAAAAAATATGAAAAAAATTATATTTTCACACATATGTATTTTTTTAAAAAATGAGCGCGTGAACTTATACACGCGCGTTACAATTTATACTAACTATTTCGTAATAAACAACTAATATTTAAATGTTTCATTCAAAATGCATGCGATTAAGGGAAATAAAATAATTGTAAGACTGGAGTGATCTTGTAAATACGGTTGGTAAAGTATAAACTCAATTACATTAGGTAATAAAGTTTAAATAAATACTCAGTATTCAATTCTTATGTAAACAACTATATAAAATTAACTTTTTAATTTAGTAAATAAATTCGAGATACATTTTAATTAATACAGTTAATCAATAAATATGATGAATGTATATTCAAATTTATTATTTTTTATTAAATAATAATTTATTAATTTAAAATTTTTAATGCAAATAAATTATACGTAGGGGAACGTAACTTCACTTATAAAAACAAACTTGTAAATACACCTCAAAAAGAATATAAACACAATTTCTGTCACTAATATTTACAATAAATTTTTTTTTAATTATAGGCTATAGACCAGTATTCAATATCAGTCACTTAAGTATATGATTCAAAAGCACATATATATTTGTTATGTTGCTTTTTGTTATCGAGCTATTTTTGTTGCATGCTGCGTGCGCATCGTAAATATTCACTCGTATTATTTTTTCCATAACGCGCCTAAAGAAGCATAACTTCAAAAAACTTACGTTAATAAAGACACACACTGAAACATGGACCTACAGTAGTATCCGCAGGCGACGCGGCTTCTTACATAGTTGCAGGTGTTTTAACAGCTCACCTTGCATCACCCAAATAACATACTTTCTTCTGTGAATTTTGGAATTATTTTTAATAACTGGGTGGGGCGGGGGGTTTATGGGAGGTTTTTATCCCCCTGGCTGTTTCATTTTTCCCATTTCGTCCACCACCTTGTTCGAAGACGCTTTTGACAGAAAAGTGGCGGAAGGATGTAACGCCTTTGAAACTGTCAAATTTGAAACAAGTTACAAGACACAGACTATGAGTGAAGACCATGCAGGCTATGAAACCAATTTTTAAAATACGTCACTGCCCGTAACTATACGTATGATTCAACTGGATCATAGCCAGTTTTCATTATGTCAAGATAGCAGTAAATCAATAAAATGGATCTTATACGGAGTGATTCACAAGTATTATTTCCACACAAGGCTTAACTCTAAATAAAATTTAGAGAAAAATATGTAGTATACATTTTAGGTACTATTCATAAATATACAGAGCAATTCAAAATAATACAAAAATAACGAATACAATAACAAAAAAATCATAGGTAAATACAGTGAATTCAGACCGCATTGTTTAAAGTTGAGATTTAAAACTGTGCATAACAATTTTACAAAGGAAATTCACAAAATTTTCCGGTTTACTTTGATATACTTGGCCGCGCGCTGTTTACAGAGCAACAGTTACTACATAGAACATTGGAATCCATACTTTTTATAACTGCCATATTTGAAGAAAGTTACGTGACACACGCTGTTTAACTTAATTTAACTAACTGTTTATATCTTAGGTTAACTTAAAACATTTTTGACGTGACAACTTCTAATAAATCGATGAACGTCGGCTGCACGCACGAAAAAGTGTCCCGTTGCGCACATTGTCCCGTTATGTTGTGTCCCGTTACGCTCATTGTACGCTTGCGCCGCATCTGTCTCTCTTCCACTCGATTAGAACAAGCATCGATTTGACTTTTTCAAGGCACATTTCGTTTTCTACTTTTCCTATCATCGTCTTATCCTTAACATAATAACACAGATTGGAAGAAGTTAAATAGCAAACATGTATAAAAGCTATAGTTAAAATAATCTCTTCGTTAAATTAATAAACATATTTGACTTAATGAGTGCAAATAAAAGTAAATTTATCAATCAAATTGTAGATTTCATTTCACTCCTTCTTTGTATCCATACAAAATAGTGATAATTCAATAAAAATTATTCAATTTTATTCATAAAAGTATGCAATCAGTTCATCAATGTTTTGCTATGACGTTGTCACGTTAAACTATCGTCCGTTAACCGACTTTACAGACAACCAATTTTTATTTAGCGGTTTTGGCTCATCAAGGATCGTGGTGACGAGATCTCTATTATTACAGATGGCTTCCAAGCTCTTGGACGAGACCACGGAGCTCATAAACTGGGTCAATATAGAGGCGGCGGGGCAATTTCAGTCTCGTCCATTCCTAGACCTATGAGCGGTTCATCTTAAGGGTGATAGACAGAAACAGAAAGACGCCATATTGGTTTCAACGGTTTTTTGGGCTATAACAATTTTTCTATTTTAATTTTTTTTTTTTTTTTGAAATTTTTGAAATGTATTTTTTTTGTTAATGAGGAGATAAATAATTAAGACATTAACAAAATATTATCAGTTTTATGATGCATTTTAAACAAATAAATGCACATACAACTCGCGCAGGCTAGGAAGGGCCTTGAGACGCGCAGGTCGTAAAACCGCCCCCCTTGACAGTCCAAGCGGCGCCCGTGCTCTGATTGGTTGTGCCTACCAAGGCCACGATAGCGCACGGCTGTCTAGTAGACTACTACCGTGCGTGAATATATCAGTCTTCCTCTTTCCGTGGTAGTGCTGTGTTCGCGAATAACTAGGTATACGTATTTAACAGAGTACCGTGAGAATTGTCGGAGTTGGTGTGCACGTTCTCTTGAGGTACGTTACAATGCCTCCAATACATTCGAAGCTGAAACACAAGGTTCTGCATAGTCAAACGCGAAAAGTTATTGCGAATGTGATTGAGTTCATTACAATTAAAAACAAGCTGAAGAGCCCGTAATTCCTTTTGCCGAAGTACGAATACGTGTTGCTGCGGCTACAGGCGTATCTAAAAATGTTGTTACCTAGATTACCAAAGAGATGCAGCGTATTGCAATCGGCGAAGGCACAAATTTCGCAACACCAAACAAACATAGGACGCGTACCAAGCATGTTACAGGAATTGACGGTTTTGATAAGTGTGTTGTGCGACGAAGTATTCACAATTTTTATATAAATCAGAAAATCGCCCCTACTATCCCAAGACTACTACAAGAACTGCGACAGAGTATTGGTTTTAAAGTAGGAGCAACAAGCTTACGAAAAATCGTACGGGAATTGGGATTTAGATGGAAGAAAATGAGAACAAACCGTTCTGTACTTACAGAGAGGCAAGAAAAATATGATAAAAACGGATTGCGTACCTAAGAGAGATAAAGGAAGCTAGGCAGCAAGGCAGGCCTATAGTGTACATGGACGAGACGTATATACTGAACTCGCACTGTACAGCAAAATCATAGAGTGACGAAAGCAATGCAGGCCTGTTGAAACCAGTATCTAAAGGCGAGCGAGTGATAATTTTTCACGCAGGTGGCAAAATGGGTTTTATCAATGACGCGTTGTTAATGTGGCGTTCAATGCAAGCTACAGGCGACTATCACAATGAAATGAACGCCACTAATTACGAGAAATGTGTATTAAAGAAGCTTATACCTAATCTTCCAAAAAACAGTGTTCTGGTAATAGACAACGCACCGTATCACAATAAACTCCATGAAAAGTGTCCTAACTCCAACTCCAAGAAAGAGGACATGAAGACAAGGCTACGTGAAAGGGTATTGCATTCCGGCCCGACATGTTGAAACCAGAGTTGTACGAAATAATAAAAAAACACAAAGAACTATATAAGAGTTATGTTATTGATGAGCTTATGTCACAGCACTCTCACCGAGTTTTAAGTCTTCCTCCATACCACCCTGATTTAAAACCCATCGAACACATTTGGGCGGGCGTTAAACAGTGGGTTGCGAAACGAAATGTTGATTTTAACATTAAAAGTGCTATCGCTTTGTGCAATCAACGGTTCTCCGAGATAGATCAAGACAAATGGAAGTCAGTATGTGCACATGTACAAACAATTGTAAACGGATATAGAACACAGGAAGGGGCAATTGATATCGCTGTGGAAGAAGTGATAATTAACCTAGGCGAAGAAACTGACACTTCAGGTGACACCGATAGCTACAGTGATGACAGAAATCACTCTGAAAGGGACAGCGAGTTGTCTGGCATTGAAGAACTGCAGTATGTAAGTAAACTGGAAAATGTATTTTGGTTTCATTGTAATGTATATACTGTAAGTAGTATAGGTTAGCCGGTCCGGGCACAGGATGCAGGTAGTGGTGCCGGTGCCGGTGTCCACCATCTTTGATTGTGACGTCACGGCGGCCATCTTGGATGGTAGTGACCTTGACCTCTGACCTTGACCTTGACCTTTGACCCTCAAAATGTGCCAAAATTCTCCAAAATTGGGCAAAATTTGCCCAAAATTCCTCAAATTTCACCCAAATTTCCATTTTTGTGGAAACAAATTCCGCCAAAAATTCTCAAAAAATTCCACAATTCAAAAAGTTGGATTTCGAAAATCCTCAAAAGTCGTTTTGCCCTAGAAAGAACCCAAACTCCTAAAAAGGCTTAAAACTCCTAAGAGATAGCCGCTTTAAGCCTCTGACGTCATCTAGGATTATGACTGCCATCTTGGATTATGACGTCACCGTTGCAATTTCTGTTACGGTCGCCATCTTTAAAATCTTTCCGATTTAATAAAAAAATTCAAATGTATAAAAAAATTAATTTAATGAAATTTTAATGAAAAATTGTTAAAAAAACAAACATTAACGACACGGAGCTCGGAGTCCTCGGTTTGAACCCGGTGAGGGCAAAAAATATATAAATGGTGACCGATTTTTCCCTCACAGTGGACGCTGGCAGACTGACATACTGGCTTGTACTAGAACTCTAACTTTGCACATCAATGAGAAGTTCACAAGCTAGCAGAATGTTTGTAATTTTTTTCGTTTTTATTTTAAACAATTTTTATTAATTTTTATTTTTTTTTTTTGTGATTTTATGATATCAAAGAAAACTTGTGGTGGTTTTTATCTGTGTGCTCCCAATTATTCTTATCAATATTATGGTGGATTTCTCCGTGTGCTCCTGATTATTCTTGACAATGTTATGGTGGTTTTCTCCGTGTGCTCCTGATTATTCTTGTCAATATTTTGATAGTTTTCTCCAAGTGCTTCCGATTATTCTTGACAATATTTAGACGGTTTTGTCTTAGTGCTTCTGAAATTTCCTGAGGAGACATCTGATGGTTTTCTGACGAGATATCTGATGGTTTTCTCCAAGTGCTTCTGGTTACAGATGAGAGATTGGTGCTCTGCATGATGGATTTTTTTTACTTAATGAGTAATACAATTTTATTCAAGGTTACATTTAATTAGTGAAAATCCACTACTTAATCATCATTTGCAATATATTTATTAGGTGGAATTAAATAAATATCATTACTCAGTCAAATAATAAGCTCTGAGAAATCTGAGAAGCACTAACAGGAAGGATGAACTTCCTTCTCCTTGGAGTCTAGCGAAGCCAACCTTCCTTTGCGATCAATAGTGAGCATTCCGCATCCCGCATAAATGAAATAGATATTATTTACCTGCAAGCAACACATGGCGACATCTGTGGATGACAGCCAGAACTACTTGCATCAATTTGTTTTGCATTAGATAACTTAACTCTCGCTGCTTAAATATTTAAAAAAAATTATATTTAAGAAATGGTTCCAATTGGAGAAAACTGACAGTTTGTATCTAACATTAGTCACAGAAGCTACCATGGATCATGGTTTGTTATCTGCAGCTGAATCGGAAGGAAGCCGCTGTAGATACTGTGGCAAATTTTGTCATGAGAAGGAATGCTAGACGTCATGAGAAGAATGATTGTGCTAAAAACCCACTACGCAACATGTCAAGCTGTAATCGTTGTAGCAGGTTGTTACCACGAACTGACAGCTTAAAAAGACATGGTAGAACATGTAAAGCCAAGACTACTTACGGCATAGAGGACATCGATGGATCCACTGGACTAAAGAAGAGTGATCTGCATTACGACAATAATTTTCCTTGTCCACCGTGATTGTATTAGCTAACCCGATCGTGACGAAGAACATAAATTGAAGGATGATGATGGCTTCGGGAAGACTGAAACAAATGGAAGTATCAACACCGTGAAAAGTGATAATACATTCAAGCCTATATTCAGTAGATCCTCCATACTTTGTAAAAATTATGGACTCCTAAAAAGGAGGCATGAAGACGATGAAGACACTTCGACATCGCCGATATCGAGTTCTTATGGAAATCTGGGTGAAGACGATGCCTTCTACGGTGATTGCTACAATGACTCTGAAACTGGTGACGTGATCGAAGACTGTGCTGAAGCATCTAGAGCAGGCAAGATCTAAGACTGTGATGGTGTACTGAGACCGAAACGATGGAAACGTCGTGTTATAATAAATAAATCTGATCAAGCTTGTGATGATCACTGTCTCGATAACGAAAGTTACCCTGAGGTTGGTGTTAAAACGGAAGACACCAGAGATCATAATATTTATTATAAACATGCAAGGAAGATGGTGGTAGAAGAGATTGGTTACACATCATGGAAAGATCCAAACATATTGGTTGACCGGCTAAGACTGTTGGTGGCATCTGTTCGTAAAGGAAACTACTCACATATCGAGGAAGTATCGTCCGTACTTAAAGAACTGCGGAAAGCTGGCTACATACGATAATCATTTGTTTAACTGTCATGTGTGTACTATTGAAAAATAAATGAATAATTTATATTAAAAAAAAGTATGTTTTATTTCTTGTATTTTGAATATCCAACTAAGCCTGTGTGTGTTTCCGCTACTGTATGTGTGATCATTTCGTTTCCTGTGTGTACTGTGTGTACGTTCCATTTCCTGTGTGTACGTTCCGATTTCTGTGTCTACTGTGTGTACATTCCGTTTCCTGTGTGTACATTCCGATTTCTGTGTGTACGTTCCGTTTCCTGTGTGTACTGTGTGTACATTCCGTTTTTTTTCCTGTGTGTACTATTTCTTCATTTCGTTTCCTGTGTGTACTGTGTGATCATTACGTTTATTGCACGTAAATTGCATGTATTGCGCGTACATTGCGTGTTGGAGCTGATGGAGCTTTTGGAGCCGAGTATACTTGTATTCTTGTAGCTTCAAAGACATGTAGTTTCGTAGCCACGCGGTCTTTTAGCTATGCAGTCTCGTAGCCATGAATAACCCGTAACCAGCTAGATTTTTTAAGACTCGTAGCCTTGTGGCCTCATAGTCTCTTAGACTCGTAGACAGTTGGAGCCTATGACTGTAGGAGCCAATGACTGATGGAGTCACTAGACTGATGGAATCAATAGACTGATGGAACCAATGAATATTGGAGCCAATGAATATTGGTGCTAATGACAAATATGCTGCCTTTTCGATGATGGTGCTGCCTTTTCGTTGTCGGTGCTTCCAAATGTGCTACCTATTCGTTGTCGGTGCTTCCAAATGTGCTACCTTTTCGTTGTCGGTGCTTCCAAATGTGCTGTCTTTCCTTTGACGGTGCTTCCAAATGTGCTGCCTTTTCGTTGTCGGTGCTTCCAAATGTGCTTCCTTTTTGTTGATGGTGCTTCTATTTTTAATGTTGTTTTGAATCTAGTATTATTGTAAATGGTTCTTCATTTGACTAGCGTATTATTCCATACGATGCATGTATATAAGCGAGTCCTAGACAGCAGGACGCTCAGTTTGTTACTGACGTCGGCGGTGTAAGGATCACCTAGTTTGTTTAATCTGGTGCATAAATCGCGTAATTACCTGTTCTTGCGAACACGATGGCATCTTTACCGACTTTAACGTCGAACTCGATGGAGGATGTACCATCGACTACGGGAACCTTGACGACAGCTACGACGGAGAAGGTGCAGATCCCGTTGGCAACGACGATGTCAACATTGGAGGAGATTTCAACAGATGTGATACCACCATCATCCGAAGTTTCATCATCAGCAATGGATACTTCAACTAATGAAGAGCGTACATTTCGTCAGTGCAAATACTGTGACGCATCATTTACTATCACCTCAAATGCTCGCAGACATGAAAGAAGCGGTTGTTCTAATAATGTTAAAAGAATACAATTTCAGAGCAATAAGTGAAATAAACTAATTTCACGTCTTGATAGCTTACATCTTCATTATAAAAAATGCTCCGAGAAGTATAATGAACATGGTTATTGTTTTGACTCATGTGTTGTACCAGAAAATGAGATTATATAAGTGAGACACTGGTGATATGAACTTCAGTCCGTCTCTGGCTGCGGTGATGAACGGATCGGATAGACATTTAAAGTCATGTAAAAGGCTTAGTCCGTACAATAAGAAGACTGTTTGAATCGAGGAATCCACAAGACTTTAGTAATTTGTCTGTGTTTTTTTTTTACTTGTAGTAGTGTAGAATTTATGTAATAAATTTTTTTAAAAGAACTTGCGGTGTTTTTATTTCTCAAACCTGTCGCTTTTGTGGTATTTTTTAAAATTAAAGTTGTTTTGTATCGGCCAGGGATCGCACCAAGGACCTTATTCAATCTAATCAATCATTACATTTATTGACACTTTATTTAATGTATTTTGAACATTGTTTATTGAAATTATTATTTTTTCCATACAATTAAATGTTTTGCATCATCCAGGGATCGAACCAAGGACGGGAATCGATCGAATCAATCAGTATATTTATTGCCAATTTATTTAATGAATTTTGAACTTTTTCCCGAATTTCTAGCATAAAAACTACGGATTTTCAAGATGATGCTCAAATTTCAAGATGGCGGGTGTCACAGTAATAAATGATTACTGCACTCTAGCGGGTAGGAATTAAACTAACATGGCGTCAGCGCACTCTAGCCGACGATATAATGATGATCGCTTCCAGCAGATGAGGACAAGATGGCGGACATGACGTCATACTACCTGATGATATATATGCATGGTAAAAAGTGGTGGGGGGTCAGTCTGCCAGCGTCCACTGTGAGGGAAGGATCGGTCACCATTTTTATTTTTTTGCCCTCACCGGGTTCAAACCGAGGAATCTGAGCTCCGTGTCGTTAATGTTTGTTTTTTAACTATTTTTCATTAAAATTTCATTAAATGAATTTTTTTATACAGTTAAAAAAATTTTTTTATTATAATCGTATAATAAATAAAGATTTTAAAGATGGCGACCGTAACAGAAATTGCAACGTTGACGTCATAATCCAAGATGGCGGTCATAATCCTAGATGACATCAGAGGCTTAAAGCGGCTATCTCTTAGGAGTTTTAAGCCTTTTTTAGGAGTTTGGGTTCTTTCTAGGGCAAAACGACTTTTGAGGATTTTCTAAATTCTACTTTTTGAATTGTGGAATTTTTTGAGAATTTTTGGCGGAATTTGTTTCCACAAAAATGGAAATTTTGGCGAATTTTGAGGACTTTTGGGCAAATTTTGCCCAATTTTGGAGAATTTTGGCACATTTTTAGGGTCAAAGGTCAAGTTCAAGGTCAAAGGTGAAGGTCACAACCATCCAATATGGCCGCCGTGACGTCACAATCAAAGATGGCGGACACCGGCACCGGCACCACTACCTGTATCCTGTGCCCGGACCGGCTAACCTATACTACTACTGTATATACGTGTTTTTCTGTGCCGACAGTACCGCTCTGAAAGCGATAATAAATCGTACATATGTCAAGTATTACAGTAGGCGAACCGACTACACAACAGCAGCGTGATGCTTTCAGTATGGTGTGTACCGTATACGTGTTTTCTTTCCGTAGCACTCCCCTCTCCGTCGCGAAGAAGGGGAGGGACCTAAGTTGCGCAGTAGAAGCTCGTTTTCGTCCGTTTTTCATCTCCATCAAAACCTTTCCACCAGTATATAGGTTTTAACTCACAAAACCAAGGTATAAACTATGAATTCATGTGTGTGTAATTGGTTTAGAAATTTACTATTTTAAGTTAAAAAATGTTATTGGGATAGATTTTATCTACATAAACATTATATTTACAAATTTTACATACAGCTCGCTAAAGCAAATTTTAAGGTTAAAATAGAGGCATTAAACACATGTTATTTTAGTTGTAAGTTAAAAAAAATAATGTTCCTATGCAAAACGTTTACAATTTTTTTTTTTTTTGGAAATTTGGATGAATTTATTTTATTAAGGTGGAGATCCAAACATTAAGATATGGTCAAATTATAAACTATAGTGTTGAATGCCAGAATTATTACAGTTTTAGCCATTTACAAAAAAAATATTTAAAAACTTTACGCCAATAACTTCACAAGGGATACTATGGGCATAAACCATTAATTTTCTTTATTCAGACATAGCTCTCAATTGTAGACTACTAGTTTAAATACCTGGAGTTGCCATGTCTTTATGCAGTGTCAAGAGGCTTCATTTACGATGATGGGGGTAGATATTTTTTTTTTATGTAGACAGTGAATTTCCTCTTATTCTAATTCAATGTCGACTGTGCAAAATCATCCCTAGCTCAAATGAAACTGTATAATTTATTTAGATATAAAACAAACCTTTTTTCATATTATATTAAATAGTTTTGTAAACGTTGAGGGTACGCAATGTTTATGGATTATCCTTTAGTAGAGTCCGGAGATGCAGATAGAAAAATTCCTCTTATTTTGAACGTCAAGTGTACAAATTCATTAAAAGGATCCAAAACTCAGCTTTGAGTGTCGGAAAGGGATGTGGAATGGTTTTTCGCGATCTAATGTACACAGTGGTGTTCGTCTTGTTTTGAAGGTCAAGTGTGTAAAATTTCATCAGTAAATCTGCATATGTGTAAAAAAAAACCACAGACACACTTAAGAGGCTTTAACGAAGCCAAATTTTGACAGTTTAACAACAGAAATTGTTTATGGCCTAAAAACGGTTTGACACAAAATGACGTATTTTGGGTCCTACCTCTCTCCTTTAATTCAAACGGCTACCACCTTATTCACTGTACATCCACAACATCGGAAATAGAAAGTTGCCTTAACGGAGTTTAGTTCCTGCTATCTTGAATTTTTAAAAATTTTTGCAATAATTCTAATTTTGAAAAATTGATCCTAATATTTGGAACGTTAAGGTATAAATCATTTCATCCAGACCTATGGTACCCTGTTGCAACCACATATTTACTAACAGGCTCTAGTTTGTAAGCGCCGCGAGAAAATAACTTATTATTTCACGCGGGTGACTAAAACTATCATGATAATCACACGCCAGTTCACAAGTGTTGACTTCAACCAGTAGCCCAGGCTGAGTCATATGCCATGTCGCCTAAAACATTCAGCACGAAAGCTTTACTGTAAGCGGTATCAAAACATTTAAAATTGCAAGATGGTGAGACGTTATCCCCCCTGAGGCTTCTGGGAACTCCAAGGAATTGACACAAAGACCGGTTGCCTGCATGTCTTTGAGATGTCCAGCTGGTTATTCGTAGCAGAATCATCCCGCCAAAAACTACGGGAGTTCAAAAGAGCAAGCTACTTAAGGTGGCGGTGATCATGAATTATATCATTATTTGTCACATCCGACACCGCGCCATCAACATAGCAGCAGTTTATTATTCAAGACGTTTTACAAACGATACGGACGTTGAACTGAAATTACAGATTAACTCTAATCAAAATTGCAGAACTTAAAACGCTTTAAGCTCAGTTTTTTACTACCCCAAGTAATTATAAATTCTAACGGCGTACATAAATACAGACATCAATTTTTTTACTTATAGATGATGCGCACAAAATATGACGTTTAATTAAACCGATTTCAATGCTTCACCTTGCACAATTGAAAACGATTTAATTTTTCATGTGTCTCTGCACACCGTGTGTGAGCCCTGGAAAGGCGAGGAGCCTTAAGTCTGGTCACTTTAGGTTTTGAACTTCCCCCTCAAACCAACCCCTTTTCCCCTTCACGAAAAAACACGGACCAATCCGCACAACAGTGCTGTCTGTTGCTGCGGCTTTGCTGACGTCGACGAAGGCCTCCCTGGGTCATGTGGGTTGTTCTCTGCTCGTAGTATTGTACATAAACCCCACTCCCGCCCCTCTCCAAGTCTTCTCCCTTTTCCGAAAACTTGTCCCCGCGAGCGAACAGACCTCTTGTCGCCGTCCACGGCCGAGTCCCTTCGTGCGGGCTCTGCCTTCTCCCGCCCCTCCGGCGGTTGCGACCGACATCGCGGCTTTGAAGCACATTTCTCTTTCACGCACAGGATGTGGGCTTGGTTCGGGTAAAGGGAAATAATTTTGCACTTATAAAATTGTATTTTTGCCGGTGTTTTTAATCGAATTAATGTAGTTCTACGATGGTTGATAGTTTGTAAATTTTTTTTTTTAAGTGTAACATTATAACTCTCGGTTTATTGCCTTTCGAGGAAATAATTTCGTGAATGCGACGGAATTAACGTGGAACGGAAATTGTGTAACCACCACGGTGCTGCCATCTGTGGTGGATGGCGCAACCGAAATTCATAAAGTCAAAGGGAAATTTTATATCATTAACTGTTTAGTTAATTTTAACGAGATGTGCAGTATATCAGTAAGATTCCTTGTCGAAAATCAGGTCCAAAGCCGAGTTTTAGTATTTTTGCAATATTTTTTTTTTTTTTTGCTTTTATCGGAGCCGTTTTATTATATAGTTAAAAAATTTCCTTCTGCTACTAAAATGATTCATCGTTCGACATAGCTGCTCCGGCAGCGAATTCTAGCGGCGAGTGCGGAAACTACGTGTGATTCGCGTCCAGAAATGTAGTTGAAAACAAATACGATTTGCATATATTTATCACACTCGACATTATTCTTAAGACTTCTACGTTAAATTTATAGCCCGAGTGTCGTACTACTATGTAGTGTATTGGCAACATGAGAACACATGACTCTGCTCTTAACCAGGTTAGATGTTACATATACTGCAAGACACGCTCACATTTTTTTATCACTTGAGTAAGTGTTATTTAATGTTTTTGAGAATCTGAAATTTCAGATTGTATATCAATCCTAGTATGAATTTAGAGCATGAATTTATGTGTTATGGATTTTTTAATAAACCATTTGTTTATAGACTTTGTCGTAATCCTCTTTATTTCATAGATATTATTCATGAATTATAAAAATTTCCGTTTTCACTAAAAATCTGAAAATCGCATGTTTCCATTCTTTTATAAATCCAAGTTTTTTTTAATAACTTACGAAAAATATCCTAAAAATCAAATAAATTACGATGAAGTCCACATACAAAATAATTCAAAACTGTATACACGATGACATCGGTTTTGTTCACGCAAGATTGTAACAAAATCTTCAACCATTTAATTAATTACTATTAAACTTACAAAAACAACTTAAAAACAAGTACCCATATTTTACATTAACATTTGTTTATCATGAGCAAATACAAGAAGAATACAAGTTCATAATATTATCCGAGATCGCAAACGTGTTACGCTCATTGGACGAGGGTCGTGGCTTCGATCCAAACCCACCGGCATTACTAGAAAATTTATGAGCAGCGTATAGGATAACTAAGTGGTTCTGAGCCCACGGTGACCTGGTAGATTCCTTCACCTCAGGCTTTCTTTTTCAGACGAGGCGGTTTGGTTGATTCAACTAAGTAGCCTGGTTGACTTTCAGCTAGTTGACTGCCGTGTGAAGACTCTTTTAGGTCTGGTTTCACACCAGGTTTCACAACAGGCAACTTGTAGAATCATTTTCTCTTCCCAGCGGGAGGTTAGTGAGGTATTAGAACCCGAGGAAGCAGAATCATTTCTTGTGCTCGCTATCTTGCAAGAACTGAAGCAAAAAAAAAAGGGGGGGGGGGGACCCCAGTCGAAAAAAGTGAGGGTTCATCCGTTATTACAAAATTAGGAAACCGGTGCTTTCTCACTACTAGATCCACATGTATTGAAAGGTATTCCTCACTACTCATATTCCATATCGCGGGACTACTACTATTGTCTTCTATAAACTGCTCAACACTGACACTGACAGGTGTAACTACCTAGGTAGACTCAACAAGCCAACTGGTGTGAAGGACGAATGCCGAGTAGTGTTTTGTGTTGAGTCTACTGGTGGGGATGAGGACGAGAGTGGCACAAGCGCCTATTGGCCATCCACCATAGCGGACGAGTTAACTGCGTGTGAAGGGGTTCGAGCTGTTCCCGTCATTTGCTAAATCGCTATACTCTTCGACACCCGTCCGTTCTACTCGTTTGAAAGGGGTCTTAAGCCCATGTGGATATAAACATTGAAAGTAAAAACCACAACAATAAACACTAGTCGAGGTTAAACTGTGTATGTCTGCTCGTGCGTTTCATGTACAGAATAATAATGAATGAATTCCAAAGCGCTCTCACTACTTTGACCGGTTATAAATTTCCAGCTGCCGACCTAAGAGTCCCTCATTAGATTCCCGGCCGGGTCTGGTATTTTTTGGCTGTGTAAACATCTTAGCTCTCGGTATTCGGCATTTGGTAGGAGTAATTATGTGAAAATGAAACGGAAGTCGATGAACTGAAATGTGACACAAAGATGTCGAGTCCACGTGTAGCAGCATCCACCCGTATATAGTCACTTTCGTAAACTTAGGGTACATACTGAACAAACGTATTGTTGTGACAAATAAAACTTTATGATGGTGAAACTACCGCGGAATATATTTGGTAAACTAAAATAATCACTGTAAAAATAAATCTCAAATTTTTAAAACCTGATATAAGTGGCATTACAATAATGATAATACATATTCTCCTTGTACGATGTTAACAGGATCGATAGCACAGCATGTAAGCACGGGCTTGTTGACCTTAAAGGAAATTGGTTCAAATCTTGTTACTGTTTGGTTTTACTTTTTTGATAACAGTCTAATAAAATTTTGATTATGTTGAATCAGCTCAATAAGATATACATTTGTTTGCAGTAATTATTTACCTACTATTACCTACAAATATACAAACATATACTTAGGGTTATAACATATGATTTAAAATGTTTCCAGTTATAATTTTCGTAATTCCATAAAATTAATACTTTAACTTATGCGGAAACATTAAAGTATTAACTGTTTGATGAAATTCAACAAGATGAACAGTATTTTAATAAAATTCATTGTCTAAAATCATGTCTAAAGGCGGTTTTTACGATTTTTTTTTTAAGACTTTTTCGATTTTATTGGATTAGTTTCGAATAGTTTAAAAATTCGTTTGTTTCGTGCTGCCAACTGTGGGTGATGTTGACAAGCAACATTTATGATTCAGACAGCGAATTTTAGCGGCGGGCGCAGAAAGTTGTGTGATGTGTCTAGAAATGTTGGTATGTACTTGAAAAGCAAATATTTTATTGATCAGTATATTTATCACGCTTGGAATTATTTCAAAGTATCATACTTTAAATTTCGTCTTCCAGTTTCGTATCATAAATTTATTTGCAACATGAATAACATGATAACACGTGAATCTGATTTTTACCGAGTTTAGTTATTTACACATCACTGGCGTGTAACTGAAATAATCGCTCACATTTATTAAATTTTTTTTTTAACTTGTGGAAAATCTGCTTCCTGAGTTCGGGGCCAATGGTCGTGGCATCCATTCGGCCCCGGTGCCTGCGGAAGGCAGGGTCGAACCCTCACGGTTTCATCTTTTCCTGGTGCATTAACGTCGCGCCTTGGTCGCTCGTGATTCCAACCAGACTTCCGGCTGACCAACTCATCGCCATCCTACTACACCAAAAATAAATGTATCCCATATTTTTTTTTTAATTAAAAAAATAAAACACCTGTTAAAACTTTAAATAACAACTCTAGGATTATAAATATTTCAAAAATACTGTAAAATTTATTTTGGAATCAATAATCTATTATTGGAAATAAGGCTTTCATTTTTAAACGACAGAATGTGAAGATTGTGTATTTTACAAATAATGCGAGAGTAAAAGCAGAATTTCATTTCATGGGGGTGGGGGGGGGGGGAAATTGAACCATTTTTTCCCCACTGTTTGCTTTTAAATTATTTATATTGTTGGTAGTTATTAAAGATTTTTTTCGGAGAGAAGGGGGCTGCGTACTACCCTGAAATATTTTTTTAAACTTATTTTTATGGTGCATGTGATGTTTAATAAGCATTTTTATTTTAATTCACGTTTTAATCTTAAATAAAACAATTTGTTTTTCTTTTAAATGGTTAAATATTGTAGTATTTATAGTTTTATATTTACTTTAATTTCCGTTAGAGCAAAATTTAAAAGTTCCTAACTCATGTTTTTGCAGCTTGTAGTTTCTGTAGTCCTCCGGCAAGGGTTTTCACTTTCTTCGTGTTGGATCCCTTCTGTTCTTGCTTTGATTCTTTTTTTTTATACATGTATACCTTCTTTTCCTTTGAGTGTGGCTCGCCTTGGGCAGCCTTTGTGTTCTGGGCTTTGCTTCTGTGACGTCACTCAAGCCTCTCCCAACGGCGCGGTTGTTTGTAATTGTTGGTTTGACTCCTTGTCGTCACTGCCTTCCAAGTTTCAGGCGTATAATTTATTTTATCAGTTTGCTGCAAACTTTGAATGACTTTTTGAAAATAACCCTGAAAGATATCTACAAAGTGTTTTAGTATTTGAGAAATATGTGAATAAACCGTGTTTCGTTATATGTTATCTCGTTATATGTTATCACATAATATTATGCTAGAATGTTACTTGTAATCAATCTTTCCCACCTAAAGAATCACTGAAAGTAAAACGTCAGGTAAGAAAAACCAATTAACCCTTTTTTTAGTTTTATGTTTAATGCTACACAATTTCATATAACAAAAAAAGAAAATGGTAGTAGGAATATCAACTACATGTAAGTTGTGTAAAAGCTTTTATTTAAAATGACCTCACAACGTTTTCAATTTGCATAATGATTTGAAGGCATTCGTCTATTAGCAGAATTGTTATTATTGTTCAAGTGTTTTTCTTTGCGGGAGCTGCTGTTTAATATTAGGAACACAATAATGTTTAAATTGCATTTTTAAGTCAATATTTTATGTACAAATCTATTTATAAAAAGATTTTAGTTTGTTAGTTATTTATATGAATCTACAACTTTATTCCAAGCTTGAGGAAATTCTGCACACTTGACGTTCAAAACTAATGGAAGAAATTTTTCATACATGAGGATCGAAATAGGAGGAAACTTACTGTCTGTAATTAAATAAATACATACATATAAATTTTTTATATCGATCCCCGTCACTTTATATGAAACCTTTTAATTCTGTGTTTAATCCGGGAAACTTGGAATACTTAAGCTAGGATAATTAAAAGTTAATATTTCCTAAATACTTTTTTTATTCTAGCAATTGTTTAAAAGTTGTTTTTAATAAATTTCATATTTTTAAATTATGTTTTCTTATGGGATGCATATATTTTGATAACTAAAATTTTTGGTCTATATATCTTAATGGTTTGCATAATTATTTTAAATAAATTATTTTATTTGCAACACGAATGGGAGCTACGAGAGAATATATTTTAAACCACAAAATAGTTAAAAAAGTACTTCTGAACACACATCTGCATCAGACCTGTATGCTGCGAAGGCTAGGAGGAAAATTAATTAGCTCTTTGCGTCAATGCTCGGCAAAACGTGTTTTATTTCTGTTGGTTAGTCACAGTCCAAATATAAACACACAGAAAAAGCTGTAAATGTGATTAGTGATTAGGAATAGCTGAGTCTGGTTCAGGGTCCAGGGTGAGATGCGAGATGCAGGTCAATGACCCCGTCCACCATCTTGGATTACCTAGACCCTTGACATTTGACCTTGACTCTTGGGGGACTTCAAAAGTAGCCTGAATTCGTCACTAACTCACTTTGCTACGATAACTGATCTTGCTAACCACAGCAAAAATGTGATTGATTCATGTATGTAAAACATTTCTGCGGACGAATAAAAAGTATAAAAGGAAATCTTGCAATCTGTTTTTAGCCAGTAAAATGTCGGTCTTGGTCAGTGACCTTCATCATGCTATGCTTCTTGGATTCGCTGAAGACTACAAGAATGCAATCATTAATTCTAAACAAGAGCTCGTACTGCTTCTAGCCGACACGTACATTAATGCAACTGTCACTGCAGCAGAAAACCCACAGATGTCTCGCTAACACTACAGTCTATCGAGTGGATGCTGCCTCACGTCCAAGTCAGCACGGTCGAACGGATCAAGGTGCTGAAGAACGTAGAAAATGGCAGGATGTACCATTCCTATCCTGGAGCCTGGAAACGTATCCTGGCATGCCTCAAAGCCAATGTGTCAACTGGATAGTAAAGTCCAGCTTCGCTATGGAAAAACCAAAATACATCATCTTCGGGCTTCAGACCGGAAGACATCTCAATGCAGGAGTGAGCCACTCTGTGTTCGATAATTGACAAGTACGCAAGTAAAATTATTTTTAAACAGCGAAAACTACCCCTATGTTGACCTTAACGCGGACTTTGAAAACGGTAGATTTCTTCTCGCATATCACATGTATTCCAAATTTCAGCAAGCATACTATGGCCACGGACAGTCTCCGATATTGAGTCCCGACAGTTTAAAGAACAAGGCTCCGTTAATGGTGTTTGACGTTTCAAAACAGAACGATCGAATAAGTTCAAACACCATCGACTGTATAATTGAGATATCGATGGGCGGAAATATTCCACCAAGCATTTATGCTTTTTTCCTGATACTTCAAGATCGACTTTCATCGTACAAGTGTAGAGACAAGCTTGTGAAAATTGCAGGTCGGACGACAATTGATGGCACGTACCGTTGCAAACCTTATATAAATATATATATATATATATATATATATATATATATATATATATATATAAGTGTGACCCCGTCAGGCCACTTTTTTTTGTGACTAGAAGTTTCCTCTAGTAACGATTTGGATTTTATTTGGTAACTGGTTGATTTTCATTAGCTTGATAATTTTCTTTCCCTGTTTTGCATTCTGATTTTATCGTTCATTTTACTTTATCATTTTATTTAATATTTATTTTTCAGTATTAATTTATATTATGATCAGCATAAGTTTTATACTTTAAATTTTGTCATTTTGTGACAAGACTTCAGTCAGTTGGTGATGTTTTTGGAATGGACTGTTCACGCGGGGCGACCGCGGCGCTGCGGAGTGATGCGTGTGACGTCACGGCGGACAGCAGCGGAGTGCTGGGGCAGCGTTCAGACGAGTGAGTGCAACTGGACAGCGCGTCGAGAGCCTGCTGCGCGAAGTGCGTCACGCCCGGGTAATGGCGCCGAAGGGCAAAACGAGCGTTCACGTGTGACGCGGGACAGCTGGGAGCGTCATCCGGCGCACGAACTACTGCGCCGATGAATAAGGTAGTGGTACGACGGGCCGCACCTATTTACGCCCTGCTGTTGTCCGGCGTGAACTGCGCAGTTGCAAAGTTGTGAACCAGTTGCAAATTTAATGATTTTTTTCTTACGCACTTTGATTATAACGTCCCCTTTTTTTGTGAAACTTATCGGCGCAATGCAGTGCATTGGTTTCAGAATTTTTTGAAGCAAATTTTGCTGTAAATTTACTTTCCTTGCCGAGGTTAGAGCCTGTGATAGTGCTAAGGAAGCGGAAACTTTATTGTGTAATTCAAGAGGCGTAAACTGAAACAGTAACACGAGTTTTACGTGTTATAATTTTACGTGTTGGACTTAAGATTGTCCCAGATTAGCACTCACTCACCATTAATACAGCCTTTCACTTTTATGAATATTATGTCCGGAAACAGAATGTTTCGTGAGCCGCAGTGGTTTAACATAGTTATAGCCTCTTTTGAATTGGAACAATGTAGTGTTGGAAAGAGCAAAGTGATGACTACGCACCGAACTTAACGGATAACCACATGTTTAGTGCGAGGCATCATGAAATATATCACTGTCTTTCAATGGAACTGATCACTCTAAGCTGTGTGCTGTACGTGGTGATCGAATGTCATGTATAGATGCCATGAAATTACTTGCCAATTCATGCAAAGGACTTGATTCGCACTCCATAAAGACTGAAATAATCTAGATTTGCTAAGTACTTAAGTTATTTGCTTATTTTTACTTGAATAATTTATGTAATATATTTTTTTTTGTAAATGTGTTGTGTTTTTTTCCTTGAACCTGGCACATTTTATGTTAAATTGAAGTGCTATTCAACTAAATTAACATTTTTGCATTAAACAATTATTGAACCAAAGACAGGGATCGATCGAATCAGTCAGTAAATTAATTAATTAAATTTCTTTATGATTTTTTAGAAATTTTATGAATTTATAGGTTAATACTTTCAGAAATTCAGTGTGGTGGCCAAAATGTCTGACGTTTTTAATTCTATTAAAATTGTATTTAAATAATATTTTTTATGTATTTAAAAAATTTTTGTCGATTTTATAGCTTAATATTTATGGATTTTTAAGATGGCGGTCATAACACAATTTTTAACAGTGGTGTATAATTCAAAATGGCGGACATTATGTCACATTTCAAAATGGCTGAATGTTATACCGTAACAAAAAATGCAATGTTTTAGAGTTGTGATCTCTGTGATGTCACCACAACGAAAAGTGTAACATTTGGGAGTGGGGCATTCGATTCTAAGATGGCGGAAGGTTCTAGAATACAAACTGATGGAAGGTTATAGAATTCAAGAGTGTGACTTAGGTCAAGATCAAAGGTCAGTTTCATCCAAAATGGCGACCATGACATCACAATCTAAGATGGCCGCCGGTCATTGACCTGCTACTCGCACCTCGCTCTGGGCCCTGCACCAGACTCGGCTATTACCTAATACCGTGGTCGACAGCTTGAATTGTTTTCTCAGAGTATTTTTTTTTAATATTCTTTGGTGTGGCACTTTGCCATTGAATCATTTGAAAGCGTGTCAGATATAATTTATACCCGGGTAGCGGCTGTCATCTTGCTAAAAATATCCCGGTATCGTATATTCTTAGAAATTACAGTAGATTTACGAACTTTTCGTCAAAGAATTCACCTCAAATAAACAAAGAGTTGTTCGTAATTTAATATAAATGTATCTTCGTAAAACGTACGCCGTATTTTACCTTCCGAGTTCTGTCTATGAGGTAAGAACACACGTAGAAGAAATAAGAGTGATTTTTAGGAGTCTTAACAAGTATTTGAATGTTTTGCTGTTATACCATGATTATTCTTGTGGAGTCATGTTCAAAGTAAGTAAACATAGCGCCCGTAATTTAACGAAGATACCTGGATAGCTTGTAACTAGAGTTATCCGTAAATTTAAGAAGAAAATGTTTATCAGTGTAGCAGGCTTTTTTTCAGAATAAAATAAGAGATACATATTGTAATATATTTGTTATTGTTTTCTAGTTTTAAGGACTAAATTAGTGTGTTATTAAATTATAAGTATTCTACCGCTTCTTCGTTTTATGGTACGTTGCATACAGAAAAACTGGTAGCTTCACTGCATCTGGGTAGCTGAACGAATGAATGAATTAATACATGGGCTTAACGACTTTGTACGAGCTTGGTTTTGTATGCGATCAGAATAAAGCACTGTTGAAATGATTTGGTGAGGAATGAAACGGAAGTATCCCGGGAAAAGACAAGCCCTAACCACGGAAAAGTCCTTCATCGTTCCTATTTGCAATATATATATATATATATATATACACACACACACAAGATAAATTAATTAAGCAAGGAAAAGATCAAACATGCAAGCATTATCAATGCTTACACTAGTAATTCATATGTGTACCTATATGCATATTGTGTGATTGTTGACATAGTCTAAAATCTTGGAGCGTTTTGCCTTTATGTAGGATCCATGGGGAAAAAAATAAATATATATATATTTTTAATGGTACTTGGCCGCCACGTGCGTTATAAGTGAAACTTCTTCAACGATCCACTTGAACGAGAAAACCAAATTTTCAATTTCAATAGTACACGTAGAACGATGAAACTAATTAAAGTCAACAATGTAAATTCACACCGTAATAAACATAGCAAAGAAAAAACCTGCAGAGAGTGTTAAGGTTGCCTGGCTCTCTACTCCATCGAACGCCCCACTCCTGAGCGTTGTACCTGCCAGCTGCGAAGGAGTTGAACTTGGATCAACGCGCGCACAAACTCTTTGCGGGTGTTGCCTCGACGCCCGTCGCGTAGGGAAGCTATTCCCGGCCTGGTTTGTGTACGGAGGGAGCTCTTTACGGCGCCTCAGCCGTGGAGTGTGTGATTTGTGGCGGACCGACGCCCATGTGCACGAGAGCAGGCGGTCCGAACACGCGCCGACCTGAAAGTGCGTTACGTGCAGTTGGCACTCCTACAGCGAACCGCGCGAGTCCAGCTCGCTCCGGGAGAAGGCGAAGGTAATTTTCTGTATCGTGCGAATTATTTAAATTTATTTTATTATGTATCTACTTTTATGTAATGGTTTGTATGTATGTATGAATGTATGTATGGCGTCGATAAACTCCAACACTGACATACGCCATGAAATTTAGGACATTGAAGTGGGGTTTTTTTTTTCATGGAGAAGGTTTTTATGCTATCCAATTTTTTTTGTAACTCGCCGCTAGATGACGCTGCAGCGCATCAACTTATAAACCGTTCAACCGACCGCCATGGGTAAAAGGAAAATCATAGGTCATAGACATACCAACAGTAATTGTGTGTCATTTCTCTAAGTCCACCACACTGCCATGTAGCGCTATTCATTTTGCTTTAACTCGCGGACAATATATCACCCTGTGTACAGCCCGCGAAACGCTGGGTACTGCAGCTAGTTTAATATACATATAGGTAATAGATACTATCAATATTATATATCTAGCTAACAAAACTCTAGCACTGACTGACAGACCGCGCACAGTCTAAATCGGTGGACATAAAGATTTGAAATTTGAATGAAATATTCCTTTAGTACCCTGGGATTTCACTAGGGAAGGGATTTTTGAAATTCCGCCCCAAAAGAGGTGAAAGGGGTTTTAATTCTAGTATCAAGCGAAATGCCAGTCACTGAACCACTTAACACAAACTTTCCTGAATTATAAGGCCTACAAACTTGACATTTTAGCACGCACATTCTGTTTGCTACGTAGACACGCCAAGAAATTATTTTACGAAAATGAGCTCCCAAGGGAGGTTGCAGTGGCGTTAAAATTTCAAAATTTCCTTATTTTTCAATGCTATTGCCTCGTTGGTGCTTTCTTAGTCTTCATGGCAACGGCTGTTGCATTGTTGATGCCCTCTGGCGACGTTTGAATTATTTACTCGCGTTCAGATCTTAAATCAGCTATCAAGGCGGGTTGCGAGCTCTTATAATTGTATGGAATTTTTCCGCGCGACATCTCGGCTGGTGACACAGGAACGAGTCACAACTCCGTCTAGATTGTTCCCCGCCGTGAAACTATGCGGCCCGCGCATTAAAGCCTATCTGGTAGGGGAAGGGGAAAGGGGGCTGCGAGACCACTCGCGAGCTCGGCGCCCGGCGCGTAAGGGCGACGGGGCCACTCAATGCGCCAGCCAGCGTCGACGTTGGTGTAGCTCCGCAAACACTCCGAAGTTACGGCGGCGGCCGTAATGGAAAAATTCCTCCCCCCCTCCCCCTCCTTCGTCTAGGCGTCGGAAGATGCGCCTCGCCACGCGGTAGAGATAGTCGCCGCCACGCGCGTCAGAAGTGATACTCCGCGCTTCGATAACCCGCGTGAACGATAAAATCTAAATATTCAATAATTCACTAGAATGATAAGGCTAAATTATAATGTAAATAATAGAGGTTCAGATTGCAACCTTGATAGTTCCACTTTTCGTTACGATCTGATGAGCCGTCGTCTCGTTACCCTGCCTTTCGTAAAAAAAAAAATTAATTTCAATAAATTTTTCCTATACTCTAGAATCATATGTGCATGTTCACGTATGATTTTTATAAAAAAAAATTAAAATATTTCAGTGTTAAAATTGGTTACCTATTGAAAAAATGTTACATTTTTAACGTATTAATATTTCCCTGCCAAATATATGCATATTCTTATATTATTTAGAATTCACTTATTTTCAATAAAACTTAAATAGGTTATTTGATTAAAAATAATTATTATTTCTCCATATTTTACATGTCGTTTAAATTCAAAGTTAAACTTTGAGAATATCTTATTGATCACCCTCCAAGACAACTTAACTTAAAAGGCCCAAGGAATTATGCTTTAAATTTTTCGGCATATTTTTTTTAAACCAATTCGTGGTGTTGAGTTTAAGGCCGTAATTCAATTTAAAAAATCGCAGTCCCCAAACCATTTAACATAAATAACAAAGAGTTATGAGCAGTGATATAATTTTCTTAGGCAATTTCAAAAAGTGTTCAGATAAACGCAAATTGGCTACAGTGATAGATTAAAACTCATGATCCTTAGTTTTTGAACACCTGAAAACATATTTTTTTACGATAAATTACTTTGTAGGGAAAAATCTGTATAAACTTAAAACGTTGTAAATAAAGATTATAAATTGCAAATTAACATTATAGCCATATTATTCAACCATATTTTGCTAAAACATATAGTAATTAGTTTACTACTGGCTGATTCGTTAATAAATCCATACATAATTAACATAATATGGTATTGTATGTAAGACAGGTCCATTTCTTTTTTCATAAGCTTTAAAAATATGCTATGCAAGTGGACAAATTGCGCTATCTGGTATTATATAGGTAACTCTATGTATTGTTCTATTTCTTTTATTGTCCATGGTGGTAGGAATTTTCAGAAGATGGCATGCCACGATGTAGCTGAAGTCACAATTTTTACCTCGCTATCGGCATTCTGCAACGCCCGATACAGTGTGGAAATGGTACTTGACCACGCCCGAAGATGGTTAGTAATTGTGGATTATAATCTCTGTCATATTAAGTCAATTCTATAAAAATAAGTCATTTAAAACTGTTTCCACAAAAATAAATCAACACTTTATCCAGATTTTTTGGGCGTCTGACCAAAATGGTGCGGACCATGGCCAGAAGAAAAAAAATAAACATATTTTCCCTGGTGAACATATAATCATGTGGACGTGGCCACCTCCTGTTATTATTTTCTGTGTGGAGAAACTGGAGATCTTGACCTTTGACTGGAAGGTCGTCAGCGACTTCCATTCCCATAAGTTTGAAATAAATTTACGCTCTACAATGAATACGATAAAGAATGCGTCAGTGAATAAAAGAGGAAAATTTGAACACAAACCACCAATCAACGGTGGCATCCGACTTCATTAGGAGATCCTGATTCGACTACGAGCGGGAATTCAACACACACAGAAAAAAAGATTTGAACTCTATTTTTACAAAATATATTCCTTTGGAAAGAATTAGCCAAGAAATTGTTTTGTAATATATTTCAAGACACTGCGTATTTCTTACGAAAATTGGCTCGCAATTTTACATTTTCATTATTGATTTTTTTCACTGAAACTTTTTTTCAAACATCGAAAAGATAATCTAATATTCAATTATTTGACTTTTTTGTTTTACCGTGCTTATTAAAATGCGCAGGTAATACTGGAAAGCTATTCCGGGAACAAATTTAACTATTGGTGTTACTGGGACAATACAAAGCATAAATTCCCGGGTAAGAATCTGAACCCAGTATAACTGCAAACACTATTTAGTAGTGATACAGTTGAAGTAGTTTGGCTTCTCGGTTGTAGATCCACCCTGATGATGGCGGCTGCAATATTGACCGAAACTTTGGTGATATATTCGTCTTGGACGTGACTGCAACCCAGAAGCCAAGCTATTCCAGGCAATGGCCGAGAAAGACTGCGATCTTTATTAGTGATACAGTTGTTTTCATGTTAATTTGATAAATTTACAAATATCAGTAATTTTTCATGAATATTTCTATTCCGTTTACAAAATATAAATACATTATAACTCTCTGAGTTGGAAGTATTGAAGTCTGCACGCTACACGAACGTGCTCTCCTGTAGAAAGCTAATAAAGCCAACTAGTTTTAGATCTGCCAGCAGGAGTAACGCGATCGAAGGTCCAGCAATTTTTTTGATGTTACCAGTGCGTTACGGGATATTTCTCCTGGGAGAAAATTACATTTCCTTCGAGCAGATAGGCTGCGTACGTACAACTTACCTGGATCAAGAGATCGATAGTGGTATATGATAGTAGGTCCGGAAACTGGCTTCTGGCTGAGGTAACAAAGTGGACAAAGTCCATCTTCTTCAATATATAAATCAAACCATCTAGGATGATATAAATCGCCAAATATTAATTCCAAATTTTTCTGAGCAGTTTCAAAATTAACGGCATACTCAATTCTCGATAAGAATACAATTCAGCATCTCGAGTTCTTTTGTGACATTCTTTTGCATCACTCATCAAAGAACGGTTACGTTCGCGTCTTTACGCCCAGTTAACGTACGTCTTCGTGGCATCTCGCTGTAACAATAACTATTATATAATTTTTAAACATGTATACACGCTGTTATTTTCGCGATACAAAGTTAAGTTTTATGATTCAATATATCGACTGTTTTAAAACACAGTAGTGAATTAACTCTGACAGCTAACATTTTAGACTTTAATTAGTACAATGAGAGAAAGGATTAAATTTGAAAAATCTTTGAACTTTTCAGACCGCGACTGTAATCACGCGTAACATTTTTGTTATGGTATATGTAAAATTACAAATTTCATCAATATTAAAATTAAGTAAAAATATTCACCTAACTACCGATTTTAATGTATAATATCTATCTTAAATATGTACTTACCTAAGTATTGTTAATATCAAAAAATAAAAACTTACTATTAGTTATTTGCAATTAATGTTACACTTCATAAATGCTCCAATAAAATAAATATTTCACGCACATCCACAGTTTTGTAATTTAGCTCCTCCCTCAAACTTTTTTTGTTCCATTTTTAGTTATTTAAACTCCACATATACTTACTATCTGTTTATTTATAATTTAAAAATTCCAGGGATTTAATTCCTAAACATTCTAAAAGTGTTACACATCGGTATGCCCTATTAATTCAATTCTGTAATATATAATAGATGGCGTTAGTAACAGTCTAGTTAATACAATATTACACATCGATATGCCATTTATATTTCTAAAATTTTCAACAGAATGTGTACATTCTAGTTAGTAAAATGTAACACAGATGGCGTAAGTAGTATAATAACAAACTAGTTAATAAAATAATACACATCGCTGTTACGTTTTTTTAAATATTTGTATACAAAAATAATTATAGATAACACATCTATACATGGCTTTAATTACTATGTTAAATTTCAAATGTAGAGGTGTAATAGTGTTTTCGTAAATTGTACCACAAACATATACGGGTTTTGTAATAGTGTCAGGGCTCACTTCACTCGCCCTAATAAATAATTGATTAATTTTATACGCATGTTTAAATTAATATTTAATACTGAGTATTTATTTATAAATTTTAATTTGATTGAATTTATATTTTACCAACCGTATTTACAATCCTTTTATTATTTAGATTTCGAAGAAAAGACTACCTATTGCAACCGTGACCATGGCGTTACTTCCGGAAAATGTTTATATATTTTTTCGTTTCATGGTCCATTGACTCAAAAGTTTATTATATATATATATATAATTTTATGGGGAAGATATTGGCCGTAATTTTGCACAAATATTTTCCAAACTAATACATAAAATAAAGAAATGAAAAATCGCGGTTGAGTTCGTTAATGGGGAAAATTCCACCAAAGGGGTAAAAATGGGGAAGGTTTTTTAAAAAACAGAAAAATCGCTATAACTTCCATAATCATACAAATATCACATCCATTTTAATGTATTATAACTCGTATGAGTAATACCAAAAACATTTTTGATACGACCAACCATAAACGCAAAAGGTGGGGAAAACGAGGCTTTGAAAAAAATCACAACTCCCTAAGTAGACACATTATTGAATCCGTTCAAATTATTTGTAAATGGTATAATTTTTTTCTAAAACTTTTTCCTGAAACAATTTGTGATAAAACGAACCATTGTAGAAAAGTGATGAAAAGAAAGGTAGTATTATGAAAAAAAATCATAAATTCAGTACTACGTACTTATCGAATTCGTCCTTATTTATTACAAAACATTAAAATATTGGCAACAACTTTCTTTCGAATTAATATTTTATACTTTAAATCATTATAGCAAGGGAGGAAAAAAACTAGGTTTGAGGGGCAAAAAAAAAAAATATATATATATAACTCCCTTAGCACACACATTATCGAAATAGTTAAATTTGTTTGTAAATCGTGTAGATTTTATCTAAAACTTTTGTCTAAAACAATTTTTATAAAACGAACCATTCCAGAAAGCTGGTGAAAAAAGGTGTAAAATTAAAATTAAATCATATTTTTCGTACCATTCAAACTATTAAATTCGTTATTCTTGAATGTAAAACCATAAAATATCATCTAAAACTTTTGTCAGAAAGGATTTTTTATAAGACCAACAATTAAAGCAAAGAATGGGGAAAAAATCAGGGTTTAAGGTCGAAAAATTCCATACTCCCTTAGTAGGGAAGTAGTATGTAATTGACGGAGCTGGAACAGGAGATAGAGCAAGGATTGTGATTGGAGTCAGTGGTCAACGATAATGACGTCACGGCGGCCATCTTGATGTCAAATTTCCTTAAATTCTTAAAAAAAAAAAACTCAAAAATTCTCAAAATTCCTTAAATTTTCTATATTTTGAGCGAAAAATTGCCGTTTTTAAGAAATTGTGCTCACTGAGGGAATAACAATATTATTGTTATTATTATTATTATTATTATTATTATTTTCTCTATGTGTGTACTGATAGTAAATTTTTGGTTTGTAGTTTAGTGGTTTTTTTCTTAAACCTGTCACTTTTGTGGTAATTTTAATTGTTGTTACCTTCAATGGCCTTTTTTGCATAGAGCGATGATCGAACAAAGTAGTGAAATGAATCGAATAAATCATTACATTAATAGGTAATTTTTGTGATGAATTTAGAATTTTTTCCGAATTTCTAGGTTAATTATTACTAATTTCCAAGATGGCAGCTGACAACCAACAAGATGGCGGATGCACGGTAGTAAATACTGCAGCTTTCTAGCAGCTAAAATTTAAACTAATGTGTCGGTAACGCACTCTAGCAGAAGAAAACAAGATGACAGATCCAAGATGGCCATCGTGACGTCATACTTGTTGGCAAATAATTGTCTTGGTATTATTGGTGGGAGGTCAGTGTGCCAACTGCCACCACAAAGGAAGGATCCGTCGCCGTTATTTATATTTGCCCTCACCGGTTCGAACCGAGGACTCCATGATGTAAGTTAGATTTATTTTAAAGTTTTACTATTTTTTTATTAGTTAAAAATATTCCTGATTTTCTAGCATAATAATAGCGGATTTTCAAGGTGGCGGCCATAACAAAAATTGCAACAGTGACATATTATTTTCAAAATTTCGGTAATTGCATAATAATCCGAAATGGTGGTCAATGTCAGAGGTCAAAAACAAATTTCATGTTCAAGTTCAGAGAAAAATGTCAAGGCCAAAGGTCAAGGTCAATTTCAAGGTCAAATGTTTAGGTCAAAGGACAAAATACCAAGGTCAAGGTCAAAGCCAAGGCCAAATGTAAAGATCAAAGTCATATGTTAAAAACAAGGCCGAAGGTCAAGGTAAAATGTCAAGGAATTTTGAGGACAATTGCCCCTCTCCGAGGAATTTTGGCCTCTCTAGATATTTTGCGGGAAAAAGTGGTAAATTTTCCCTACAAATGGGAATTTTTCCCACGAAAAAGGGAAAAATGTTTTAGGGATTCTGAGTAAATTATTAGTCTTTTCTGAGGAATTTTAAGGAAAATTGTCACCAAGATAGCCGCCGTGACGTAATGATTGTCGGTCTTTGACCCTGTCGACAATCCACGCTCTAGCTCCTGTTCCAGCTCCGTCATTTACATACTACTTAGGTACCTACACTTTCGAATCTGTTCAAATTATTTGTAAATATTCTAATTTTTGTTTAAAACTTTTGTCTAAAACAATATTTTGATAAAACGAACCAATGCAACAAGGGGATGAAAAAACAAGGGTAGAATTTTAAAAATAATAATTTCCGTACCACGTACACTATTAAATATTAAATCCGTTATTTTTTACTGTAAAACCTTTAAATATTATCTACACGATTCGTTTGAATTTTTTTTTACATGAACATAAGTTTAATCAAGCGGTGAAAAAAAACGAGGGATGAAAGACAAAAAATTCATAACTCCCATCGTAGGCACGCTATTAAATCCATTCAAATTGGTTATAGACCTTCAAAATATATTCAAAAACTTTTTCCTAAAACATATTTTGATACAACCAACCATTCTTTCAAAGGGTGGAATAAACAAGGGTTTAAGAACCAAAAAAACATTCATAATTCCTTAGTAAGCACACCATAAAATCAGTTAGAATTGTTTGTAAATAATATAATTTTTATCTCGAACTCTTGTCTGAAATAATTTGTGATAAGACAGGGGTGGAAATATAATAAATTATAGTTTCTGTACCATGTGCCTTACTAGGCATTATATGAAAAATCTTTCTAAGCATTTAAATGCTAGATGAATTAAATTTAGAACATTCGTAACATTTGCGCTGAATGGAATATGAAAAACTGTACATTAAGTTTTTTTAATGTCCCAAAAGTTTATAGAAGTTTCCAGAACAATTGCAAAATAAATAGGTACTTCGAAATCTATGTACCTTGTAGGCTGTGCCAAAAGGTTTTTTTTATTTCTATTAATTATTTGCATGCAAAAATAAAATTAGTTTTTATTTATTTCGTCAAGAAAAACATAACTTCTAAAGGGCTTAAATAAGTACACGCATTAATTTTATTTAACTTGAAAGCCCCACCTACACGAGCACACAAACGGTGAGAAGAACTTTGCGATTTGAAAACTGCTCAAGGAATATGAGTCGCTTCTGCGAAAATCATCTAAGGATATTTTTTGAGGTTGTACATACTTTTGAGGTTGAACTTTTATTTCTAGAGAGTGGATAATGTTTAGGTCTGAAACTTCGGTACAAAATCTTTAACTTACCATAGATTAATGCATTATACAATTTTCTTCTATTATATGCCATAAAAGTTTTTGCTCGCTTATAAAATCTCAAGATTGCACTATTAAAAAAAAACGTAAAGGCTACGTGCCAGTTTAGAGTCATGCGCTTAAAAGCGATATAGCAAATATACACCAGCGAGAGTCACACTTATCATCCCACCTCAATGACACAGATACACTCCTTGCTAGGCGGACACCTTAGCAAATTAAGTTCTGCATGTCAATAGTGGAGGGTTTTCTTTCAAGCATGGAGTTAGGAATTTTCAGGAGAAGGCGTGCTGTGACGTAGTTTAAGTCAGATTTTTGCCCCGCAATCGCCATATTGTTCCACCAAAACATAGCGGAAATGGTATTTTACCACGTCTGTTGGTGGTTGGTAAGTATGAAATAGAATCTCCGTTGTAACACAGTTACGTCCATAAAAAAAAAACAATTATTTAAAACAGTTTACACAATGCAAACACTACACTTCAGTCAATGTTTTTGGCGTCCAGCCAACATGCCGCAGTCCTTTATCTGGGGGGGGGGGGGGGGGGGAATTGTCTTTGCCCGGTTATAATGTAATCATGTAGACGTGGCCACCCCCTGTTTTTTTTTAGTATATCTTGGATTTTATTTTTCTCGTTGAAGGTGGCAGCCCTTGAAATCGTAAACACAACTGTCTCGAAAGTGCCAACTCCCCCGGAGAATTGTGTGTTGACGGAGATTCGACGAAATGCAGTTCATGCGATCAGCAAATATTTGTGACCCCAAAGCGCCTCCCCCCATTTTACATCCCTTCCCCTAAATCCCAACATCCCCAGTGGCACAGAGACGATGATCCAACCTATTTTGGATCTGCGAGAGGTATGAGATTCCATCAAAAAAGAGGCTGGATGAATAAAAAAATCGATTGCCAAAAGACGCAAAATAGAATCGTCGAGAGTGATTCGAGGTGCGAGATGCCAGCAATGCCTTCAATTCCGTCCCTCATCGCAAAATCCCCCCTTTTTTTCTCCCTTATACCCTGGTAATTCTGGGAATTCTTCACCTGAAACCTCGTGTGGCCATGATGCAAGTATCTGGTATCTGGTCTCAAAACAGCCGCAGTGATAGTGAGAGTTACGACTCTGAATTTAAGTAACAATTTTGGCTAACATTTAAATTTAGGTTACAAAATTTTGTTACTATTATATATAAAGTTAAGTTATTTATAAGTCATAAAAATAAATTATATCTAAGTACCAACTTTACAAGTAGTGTGTTAACGTAATTTTATTCAAACTCTTGCACAGTTAATATGGCAGTGTAGATGTGAAACTTTTTTTAATAATGTAACGAGTGTATTAAAACTAAAATGACTTCCTAGGGTTACAAAGATTATTTTTTTTGGTCAAATTTCTATTTTTAAAGATGACGTACGTCTTGACCATACTTACGAATTACGTAATATGTGCACACATGCACTCCGTTACACTGCTAAGTACAAAAAATGGACATCAAAAAATTCTATAAATCCGTACCAGAAAGAATAAAGAGATTTTGAAACACTTGTATTTTTTTCTTTAGGGTAGACGTGTAAGATTTTAAGTACTTGGAGAATATTCCAGAAGAACGTAACAAGCAAAAATAGGTTTCTATGCTTGAAACTTTTTGCTAAAAGAAGTCTGTTTTATCGTCTCGCCGTAATCGAGAGATGAAACAGTGAGATGGAGCAACCTTGGGATGTAGTTTGCTGGAAAAAAAAAGTGAGTGAGTCTTTCAGTACTTGCTAGTGAAGTGTAACATCTAACCTCGGTAACAAGCAAATTCATGTATTCTCATGTTTCGGACACGAAATTTAATGTAGAAATCTTTAAGATAATTCCGGTTGTGATAAATACATATACGCAAAATGATTTTTTCAACTAAATTTCTGGACGCGAATAACCTTAAGTTTCCGCACCCACCGTTATAATTCACTGCAGAAGTCGACTATTGAATCATTTGATACGCAGACTGAAATTTTAAACTATGTAATAAAAAGGCTCCGATAAAAGCGAAACGACTTGAACAAATACTAATCCCCAGCTTTAGACCTGATTTTCGATAAGTAATTTAGTTAAAATATGCCCATCTTGTTAAAATTCACCAAACTTTTAATAATTTAAAGTTTAATCATGTCTTTGTGCCACAGATGGCAGCACCGTGGTCGTTTCACATTTTCCTTCCTTGACATCCGTCGCATTCACGAAATTACTCCCACCAAATGCCGCACAGAGAGCTAATATGTTTACACATCAAAAACCGAGAGTACCGCGAGAAAACCAGTCAGTTCAATGCAGCGTCAGCAACGTTTACCATTTGCGAAAACTTCTGGTTTTGACCCCGATTAGCAAGTGATATTGTACTTTTACACTCATAAAGAGTATTTTATGTTAATTGTTTTGGTTAGTGAGCATCAAAATTGTAATTATGTTTATTGTATAAAATTAGTACTGTGATATTTAGAAACAATTTTTTGCTCTATGGCACATGATATATCTTTGGTTAGGAAAAAATAAAACGGTTGTTATTACATGAAATGGAGAGGAGGATAAACAGAAGAAAATAAAAAGTGTGTGTTCATTTGAAATTGTGATGATTATTTTATAAAATATATAAATTGTTATAAATTTGGTGTTCCAGACTATATCAATCAGGACCTTCATTACTCACTTAGTGGTCTGAAAGTAAGTGGTCTTACGCTCGTTACGTAAGTAGCTAAGCTGGCGCAGAAATTTTTTAATATTCATCAAACCAATGTAGTAAATTTAAATAGTTACTGCTGAAACCAGTACAATATGATAACTTTCGTTTAATCATAAATATTTTTGGTAGCACATAATTTGATTTTTTTCAATCGTGTATAGTGCCAATTAATAGCGATTCAAATTTTACACCCAGGCCTGTACAGGGAGTCGAACCCGGAACTCTTAAAACACTGAAAAACCTGCACGCGTCCTACTACGCCACGGGGATCGATTCAAATCGATTATATGTGCGTGTCCTTGCGGAACTGATCCACAAAATGCAACACAAATAATTACCGTACGGTTGGGGGGGGGGGGGGGGAGCAATAAATGCTGATCGCGTATTATTCGTTTTTGTTTCGCCTCTCCAGCGATCGAGCTCACGCTAACGAACCTTTGACGTCGAGAGAGACAGAGAGAGAGAGTGTGAATGTGTGAGTGAGCGAGAGAGTGAGAAAACCCGGCAATCATTGTCGCACAGACGTGGGGCTTTGTAGGAAATTACGAATTCTGATGGGAAAACAAAGAGAGCCGTTCGCTGCCCTCGTCGCCCCACGATTCCTCACACGACTCGAACAAAAAACACACTCTCTTCCACCCGTCACGTGCGCGCTTACATTTTCCCTCCGCGCCAGACGGAACGCCGTGATCGATGAGAATATAGTCCGTGCCGATGAATGGGCTCGAACTTGACAGTTCTCGGGAATTTGCCTGTGCGAATACTAGTTGTTTGTTTGTTTTATGCGAAGCGAATATCAAATCGAATGTTTAATATATTCGTGAAGTCGAATCTAATTACGAATATGGTTCTTGGCTAAGCTGTATTACACTTATTTAATAAAATATAGGATTGAAGTAAAACAATCGTTCAACGTTCGTAATGTTTGAACTGATTAAGTAATTAACCGATGGAGCCCTATATATAAAAACACTCTATAAAAATTAATAAAATAACCATGCATAGTATTAATATTGAGCGATCATAAAGGCAAATGAAGTATCTTTTTTTATTAATTTAAGTAACAATTTTTGTTTAAGAACACATATACCTACAATATATATTCATAAGCAAATCTTAGATTTCCAAAAATTTAAAGCAACAAACGCGAAGCTTCACATAAGACGTGAAGTTCTGCATGAGAACCAAAGCCTCAAATAACACGAATAGCAAATTTTCCGCAGTCAAATTGAATATTAAAAAATGCTTCGATTGATTAACTTATTCGGGGCTTTTATTTTCCTAGCATTAGCTTGAAAATTATCAGATGAACCATACTGTTTACAGAACAACTAGAGATTCGAGTGGATAAATTTCGCTAGGAAAATTCGTAACTTGTCAGATAAATATAATTACTTATTTTACAGGATTTTTTTTTTACAAAATAAAATTAGATTTACTATTAAATTAGATATACCTACTAAGATAATAATACAATATTTCTATGCTTTGGTCTATACGTGTTAAAAGTGTTTAGTATTTATGATTTATTATGAAAATTTTATACCAACAGTAAAATTTTATGTTTTTTTATTACAGTACAGGAAAAATTATTGAAGTTAAAATGCAGTTGGAATATGTTTGTATATATAGAGTTTTTTCTTTCTTCAACACATTTTATCTCGTTTCTTTGTTATTTAGTTATGTTTGTATAAATCAATTTATACAATTATTCATGTGTTCGTTTTATTGTACAACTTGGAAAAATTCCTGGTAAATTACCGGAAAATTTTCCCGAAAACTAACATATCCCAGAACAACACCAGCAGAAGGATACGTAGACCCTTGCTACTACTTTCAGAACTGCCAAGTTTGAGACAAGTTAGATGACACAAGACTATACGCTCTTAAATTGTACGCTTTCTAACTCACACTAACACACACCTCGTCGAAAAGAAATAATAACGCTTCACCTGAACCACTGCAACTGTGCCACGACGTTCCGTTTGTGTTATAAATTACGTTTTTAGGGCGCTGTCCGCCATTTGTGAGGTGCGCGGTGCGATCGTGTTATGTTTCATTAAAAGTAAAAATAAAACTTTTAGACAGCGCTTTGTTACTCGAAACATACCTTTCTCTCTTTTTTTTTTCTCTTTTTCTACTTCTCTCTCGCTCTTTATCTTGTTCCTTTTCTTCCTATCTCTCTTAATCTTTCTCTCTATAATTCTATCTTTCTCTCTCCGTTTCTCTCGCTTATTCGTTCTTCTCTTTTTCTCCCCTTTATCACTCTCTCCCCCTCAAAAGTATTCTCTGTCATTATTACTTTAGCTGCAAACACATTCTCATCACTCGTTTGCAACTCGTGCCACACAGTGAAAAATATTATTCGTCACTTGCAACGGAACAGTTTTGATTTTTGTTTTATGTTTGGTCTCATTTCTTTTCTGACATCGTTTGAGTTCCTTTCACGCCACCAAATCCCAATTTAGCAATAGAGTTGCGGGGAAATTTTTGCTTGCAGTAATAAACCCACCAAAAAATATAACATTAGACAGCACGTTTTTATATTTTGTGCAATTTTTCGTATCAAAATTGCATATGGTCTAGCCCTAAGAGTTATTCGTTATTACAGCAAAACGTAATGACTTTTAATTTTTTTGGCCATTTGAGCCACAAAAGCGTACCGAAAACTGTCTTAAATTAGAATTTTAACATTAAACACTTGAAAGCATATTTACTTAGTGCATAGATATTATATATTTATGTTATATATGTGTGTGTAGGTGTGTGTGTATATTTTATAACATACTAGCTAATAACCCGCAGCTTTGCTCACACAATTTCTGAGTATTGCTAAAATCTTACCATTAAAAAAAGTTATGTGATAGGTTCAAAACATTTTTACATGAATAAATAGGCAAAATAAATTGTCAGATGCATAAAATATTTATTTCATAACATAAATATTTAAGAATGATATTTATGAGTAGTATTGTGTAGGCCTTTTTTTTATTATTTATTAACTAACTGATTTTAAAACTTCTGTTTCAGAGTGTTCGAAGATATATTTGACCTTGATGAAATCACACCTACCTCATTTTCAGTTCATGAGGTAGACAATTTAAAATAATTCTTTAACTTGCACCTAAATTATTTTGATAAATTTTATGCCATTGCCCGTAGTGCGCTGGGGCCGAGATTAAAATTCGCCGAGAATATTTTACGTTTTTATGTCTTCCAGTGCTCAAAATGATATGCAATTGTGGCCCCGGGCACGAAATTTTATTTATAATTCATTAATAATAACGCACCTCGCGATAAACAAAGGAAAATATGTATTAACGAGTTTCTGGTTGCCGCGGAAGCGGGTAGATAGCGCGATTCGTTCGGTTCGCGTCCGTCACCGTAGATGACAGCACCGTAGGGGAATAATATTTTTTGTTTTATAATACGATTTTATAACAAATAAGCATTCCAAATACACCAAACTTATTTATAATGTGTTACAATATTTTTTAAAACATTGTGCAAAAGATTCCGGTTGTAATTTTTTAATTATTATGTGTAGAGTAAGATGGGGCAAAGCTCCGCACTTAAGGTTTAAATTGATATTCTGACTGTTCAAATAACAGGAGGATGTTTTTCTCTTCATTTCCGGAATACACACACATTAATGTTATTCAGTTATATTCACAACTGTAGGAAAACATGTGCATTATTTCATAAGTTACAAGTATCGATAGATGTGCAAATCCGGATCTTTACCCCACTAGTGGGGCAAAGATCCGGATTGAGTGGGGCAAATACCCGCACCTTTCAACATCTAAACCCACAGCGATCAACACTTATTATCTACAGGAAAACATTATATTTATTATAATATGCTTGTTTTAAAATATCACCACATTGGAAGTTGTAAACAGGAAATTACAAAATCACACAATGAGTCCAAAAATCTAAATAGACAAAATAAATCATACATTTGAAAATATTGCTTAAATATATATAAAACAATGCCAAATTTAAAAATAAAATTCTAACTTTCTTCAAATATATATTTAAATAGAAAATTAAAAATATTCTATCTCTAAAAATTTGAAATTAAATAAACCAATGAAAAGTTAAAGAAACCCAATGGCAATAGACTAACGATAGTAGACATAGTAGAAAGTAGATAACTTCAACTTACACAATGTATGCAAAATATAATTTTTTTCTCATTTATGCCTTGGCATAAAATAAAAATAAAATGGAACAGATGCAGTAGCAGCATTGACATAGTGAAGGGACACATACAACATTTATCTAGTCGTTTACAGACAGGTTCAATTCTGGAGCTTCATTGACACAAATCACACACAAAGTTTAGTGTGTCCTCATATGCACTACAGTTTTCGTGCCACCATGCCTCACATGAAGTACACTGGATCCAGTCCTCGTTAGGTGGGTCTTCATACAATGCCTCACAGCCTGGGCACTGTATTTTGTCTGACTGAATGGCTGATTTTACTTGTTTAACACCTCCTTTCTTCAATTCAAATCGTTTTTTCCTTCGCTCGTCTTTATCAGCCTTTTTTTCTCATTTTCTTTCAGATGTTTAAGCGATTTATTCTTGTATGGTGAACTGGATATTATTTCAGAATGTTTGCTTCTTTTATTCCGTTTTGTTTGCTCAGACCTCTTTGGCATTGGCAGGATTTATTTTGGTGAAACTGGAGTTCTAGCTTTAGCGCCTGAGCAACCTGGCTTGTTTATGTCTAAGACTATTGATGGTTCACATGTGTAGGGAGGAGTCACAAGATTAGGATCGTCCACATTAGAAACTGACCTACGAATATCTTGAGTTTGACACGTTGACTGTTCTGAGTAAACTTCTTTGTCCACTTGAGAAGATTCTGCTCTGTTATCTCCACGTTCTTCACTACAACGTTCACTATTTTGTGCGAAGTCAGTGACACTAGAAGGAAGAAAGTCTTCGTCAGTGAATACATCAGAATTGATAGGCCAGATCCCACATGCTCTAAAAGCATTCCTGCTTTCTCTAATGTTGCACACATTTCATAAGCTTTACCGAACAATTCACAAAACTGGTAGGGAGTTATGTTTATTCCAGGAAGTGTCACTAACCATTTGTTGCATTCATCAGCATAGAAAGCTTTCAGTGGTCCGAAAGAGCTTCTGTCAAGTGGTTGAATATTTTGGCTACTGTGGGGTGGAAGTGTCAGCAAATGTATGCTATGGTCACGGCAGAAGTCAATTGCTTCTAGCGACAAATGTCACGAATGATTATCCAGCCGAAGCAATACAGAATGATCAATGTTAGATCGCATCTTTTCCTGAAAGTGACGAAGCCATTGCATAAAAAGGCTACAATTTACATAACCCGAGTCAGAATGCATTGCAATAGTTAGTAAAGTTAAATATGTGGATATTGCAATGAAAAAGAAAGGAATGCAATGACCATTTACATTGCCAAAACATTTTCCTCCAAGAGCCTATACCCACAGCAAAATATTGAGCATTAGAGAGGCTGAGACTTCAAATTAAAACATTATTTTAAACAATTTAATTTATGTAGGTCTATGTTAAGCATACACGCGCGAGGGGCAAATATCCGCATGAAACATGTAGTGCGGATCTTTACCCCATCATTAGTTGCGGATGCTTGCCCCAGAGCGTAGTCTGGCCTGTGCGCGACTCCTGCTGCTACCTGTGTTTGACAATCTCTACTAATACCAATGCACAGTAACCACAGAAAAGCACACTTTCTTACTGTGGTTTCATAAATCCTTCCCGATCGTTGTTCCCGGCGACATACATTGTTTTTTATTGCTGCAAAATTACATCAGATTATAGTAAATTAGTTCTTACCTCATTATGTTCGCTAGGTGTTATACACTGGCACGACACACATGGCAATAAACGACCACAAAGGCGACACTTTTCTTGACTGTGTCAATGTTGCCAACCGTTTTCATTTATACGAAATATTCCAAGATAGGACCTTTGCCCCACGCGGATTTTTGCCCCATCTTACTCTAACCTGAAAACACCATTGTTCGTACAAAAAAGTATTTGAAAATTCAACGTTACTTTTAAATAACCGTACCGATTGTCCTGAAAATCGGACGATCGTTAAATTACATAATATTAATAATTCAAATGACGAAAACATGATTGAAAAGTCAAATCGATGGTTGTTCCAATCGAGTGGAAGAGAGATGCGGCGCAAGCGTACAATGAGCGTAACGGGACACATCGTAGTGGGACAATGTGCGTTACGGGACACTTTTTCGTGCGTGCAGCCGGCGTTCATCGATTTATTAGACGTTGTCACGTCAAAATTGTTTTAATGATATGGACTAGTATTCAATATCAAACACTAACGTATATAATGTTCAAGCACAAATATAATTTTTATATCTATGTTCCCTTTTTTCATCCGGTTTTTTTTGTTGCATCCTGTGCGCGCTTCGTAAAATTTCATTCTCATCAGTTTTTTTTTAATAACGTGCCTAAAGAAGTATGTTCTAACCTCACTTATATAAATAAACTTGAAAAAGTTTAAAGACACGATATCGATCACTAATATTCTCAATAAAAATATATTAATTATATGGACCAGTATTCAATATTAACCACTGAAATATATGATTTAAAAGCACATATATAATTTTTACTTGAATGTAGCCTTTTTCCCATCCTATGAAAATTTATTTGGATGGTTCACGCGCATATTAAAAATTCACTCTTTTTTTTTGCAGTGCACATAAATAAGTATAACTTCAAAAATTTCATGTATTTTAAATTAAGGTGTTTATTGTATTCATCATTTTCCAACAGGCACCTTACAACCTTCAAGTTCATAATATGCCTGGAAATCGAATACAAAATAATAATGCCGGATATTTTTTGAATACTATTGCTTCTTTACAACCTTGCGACAAAATAAAAAAGGGTGTGATTTTACACATATATGTGGCAGACTATTCTCCACTGATATTAGTGTACTTTTACACTTACACATTAACATGTTAATTTAACTATGTTTTTTTTTAAGTAGAAATATAATTTAAAGTGTGCAAGTACAATTGCTATGAATCGGTAAATATGTCAAAGCTGTTGGAGTATGTTTACTCTGAAGAATGTAAATTTACATATCCAATGCAATTGTAAATTTACCAAAACTTCTAGTTAGTTAATTAAAGCACGTTATTTATTTAATTTACACAAAAAGGTAATAGGTGTAAAATTATTCTTTTATTCAAAAATCATTCTGTAGTTTAAGTCTGATAATGTACTTGTGTACTTTGACACAATACATCATATTATAAATTTAATTTACTGAAGATATAAACACTTCTTATTAACTAAATAATCTGGCCGAAGTATTGAACTCAAGCAGTGATGATTGTCAGGTTACTCTCTTGACCATCGTACAGACTAATTAATCATTAAGTTATAGAAACCCCACTTAATAATGACATTTTTAGCTAGTGCAAATAGTAAGCCATTTAAATTTAACTATATTGTGTTTATAATATATTTTTGCAGATTCTTGATAATATTAATTTATTCTGACGAATAATGTGTACTTTTACAATTGCGTAAGTATATTTATGAAACCACAGTGCAGTGATAAAAAATAGTAACTAGATTAATATTGTATTTTTATTTTCACATATGTATAAATGTGTGATTAAACACATTAGTTATTGTAATTAAAAATTTTCATTTGTGTAGTTTAGCCAAGGCCTAGAAAATAAATTTTTTTATATTTGTTTAAAATAAAGTACACAAACCACACTACCTTTTTAAAAATCAAACGGCAAAATTATAAAATTACTAAATATTTGTATATGTGATCTTGCTATTTTTTATATACTGCAGCCTCAAATATGACACATATAGGTACTATTTTCTATAATTCCTACCATGAAGCATACAAGAGTGCTTTGCGTATGTTCGATACCGCCAATATATCCTATACCCTTGTTATTTTCCTGGTAAGTGGGAAAGGGATTTGGTTCTTTGCATGCAGAACACGTTCATATCATTATTCTCCGTTCTGCCTCTGCGGCTACATGCCGAGATAAGAGCAGGAAATATTGGCATAAAACAACTCTTACTCCCCTCCCTTCCCCTTACACTCATTCAATTTTATTTTCCATTCTCTTGTTCCTCGCTGCCTATCTCCCCAAGCCGCCCATCAGTTTAGACCGCAGTAACATGCATTTTGTGCAGTAACGGCCTACGTAATACTCCATTGATGTTATATATTATAAAACTAACTGCACTAAATTTTGACTCAATTTAAGTAACCTTCGGTTTTGAAAATGGATTAATGGTCTTTGCTATAGCATACATCATAAATGCACGGTATTTATCTTTGAAACAAAATTAGTTTTATCTCGTAAGAAAAATTATGTAGGTCGGGTAAAAATAAAGTTCATTTGAAATACCAGCACTAGCAAGTACGTTACCAACTAGGCTGTTACGCCTTTGGGCAGAGTTATAACTAACTAGACTTTTTTTCGGAAATTTATAGCCAGTGAGCTTTATTATTTTATGGGGTGAACGTCCTAAAGGTATCTACGAATATACCGAGTCTCATCCCAAAGTTGATTTCCAAAATTGTGCTCTCCCCTTGTCAAATCACTTTGAGTATATAAAACTTTCAAACAGGTATCTAATTATTAAGATTTTTCGCTTTACACCATAACTTCACGTTACTGAATGCTTTTGATTTTTTTTATTAAAACCTAAATAAGACGTGCATGAGTATTATTTTTAACGAAAACCAATTTAAAAAATACGCTGTGAATGCCCATTTTGGTAACACACAATCTTTCCAGATTGTAAGAATGGTTCCAATAAATATATTAGGGATATCGTTATCTGTCCCTGACATTTGTAAGGGCCCCGTGTAATACAGAAATCCTAGCATAAGAATAAGAGGGTTGTCGTTATCTTAAAGTTTCCGAGAAAATTAACTCTAATATAATATTAGCTAAACAAACTACCCACTAATCTCATCATAAAGCTTAGGTTAAAACCCACTGGAGTCCTTCTTTCCACATTCGGTACATGTCCTGTTTTTTTCCTGTTTCTTTTTCTTCAAGGGTATCATTAAATGCTTTTATCTCATATCTCGTTTACGGTTTGAATTTTGAGAAAATGCGTAACTTTAAACAGCATGCTTTCAAAATGTCAAAGAACATTTTCTTTGAGTTAGTACGTAGGGAAAGTTATGCAGGCAACTACTTCTTTGACGTTAAAAAATCCGAATTAATTCGAATGTCTAATGAGAACGCTTTCGAGTTTGCATCACAGAAGAACGTGGAGGAAAGAGATATATATCTTTACACGCAGACTTCGTAATGTGCAAAGACCTGTTTTCTCCTCTTGTATGGTAAAAGCTAGTTAGTACATGAATATAACATATAATTATTAAGGGTCGACGAGAAACACTATGTTGATTATTTGATTTCTTTGACATTTATGTTATTTACGGGCTTTTACTCTTAATTTATCACAATAGGCCACTTGAATTTTGTGTTTCGTCTCATATTTTCTCAAACAGATACTCACTAACTATTATCTAATAGAAGTAAAATGCCACGTAAATGTTCATAATTAATTATAATCACTTGTGTACCTATTCACAGCTTGAAAATTATTTTACTAATAATCGGGTTAGAAAATTTGTGACCTGAAAACAAAAAGACAGCTATCGGAACTAATTTCCAGAAAAAATGCCTAAGTCAATTATAGTGACAAGAAAATAACAAGCAACTCGGCAAGTGAGACTGAGCTTCAAGCATTAGAGGTTCATTTTATTGGTAAAACATCCGTGTTGGAGGTTTAAAATGTCATCGTCACGTGATATATAATTAAATAAGAATGATTTGTTTTTATTAGTTGTAAAAGTAGTCATTATTTTTTAATTTTATAAATGATAAACCTCCAAGGTAGTTTTTTTCACGCATTCTATAAACTCATTGCGTACGTAGAAACATTTAGTAATATTTCGTCCAAATGATTTATACCGGGCGTTTATTAACATAATTATGTTTTTATGACCTCAAAACTTTAATTTCATAATTTTCACTATCGATTATATATTTTTTACGTTAACAGAATATTTTGTTATATGTTAAAACGATATATTTGATGTGTGGCAACATTATGTATTTTTAGATAATTAATTATACACCCTGGAATTGTTTGAAAAATAAAACTTTAGTGCGTAGCTTAAATACTTACTCATTCATCAATTAGATTATCAGATTGTCAGAACATTTTATGTTGCGAGTCTATGACTATCTAAGCTGTCCCTAGGAAAAAAAAGATTTTTTTTTCTGAACGAAATATATTGCAGGCTTAAGTATTACGAGACAGATCACGCAACTGCACTCTTATAAAATACAATAAAATTGCGGACTTTTCACCGAAGATTGCGCTTCAAATGAACGAACGCTTCGTATTTACAGGGGGCGGGGGGGGGGGAGGAACGCATCAAAGTATGAACTACGACCGATTAACCAACTCTTCCTAGTTCTTTGTAAACTTGATAAATATTCACGATAAAGGAAGAAGAGTTTTTTATAATTCTAGTGTGTTATCTTCAGAGCAATCAAACTAAATTTCTGTAAATCGCAAAAACATAAAGACAATTTACTTTCATTCCGAGATGATATTTAACCTAAGTTACAAGGTGAAAATTTTCAGCAGTATGGTTAAGTAATTTCAAGCGTCGTACACATATATTCGAAGTTTGATACCGTTTCGCTTGTGTTAGTTTACGGGCGAGGAATATTTGGCTTCCCTGCGAGCGACGCTGTGAGTTATTCCCCTGGATTGTGTTTCAGGCGCTAGCCGCGAGCGGCGGGTGAAGACGGGGATGTTTGTTTATCGCCTTCCGCGCGACCGCGCTGCGCCGGGGGGTTCCTGAACACCGTGGCCCTCGGAGCGGAAACGGGGTTCAACGGGGAGAAACTCAAAGAGCCCCATGTGTGCCCAAGTAGTGTTTTAAATCAACACGACAGATAGCGCTACTGTAGCTCACCAGTTCTTCAGTATATTCATAGTTACCGTCAAAATTATATAATTAAATATAAATTCAAATGTCCATGAAGGAATTAAATGTATGAATTAAATAATGAATAGTTGTCAAAAATAAATTACTATTATTATTAATGAAATTGTCTGTTAAATTTGGGTATTTTTACGGTAATGTGTAAACAACTGGTCGCTTCTACAATAACTGATGAAAATGTAATTGGCAGGTATAAAAAAGTCCATAATATAAAGAAGAAATTTGTTATAACGAAAAAAAAAACAATTTAACGTTTTGGAATTGTATCGAGCATACTGGCAATAAATAAGTCTTGAGGCGTTAATTATTATTAATATGCAAGACTGATAGAAAATATCTTAATAAGACAGCATGAGAAATACTGATCAAATAGCATTGGCGAAGCGCGAGACACTTAACTGCACAGCTTTCTAGCTATTTAACACTTCACGCCGCTAGATGCCATTACTGTAACTGGTTTCACGCCCTTAAATAAAGTAAGTGTACTCCACGCCGCCTGGTTCGGTGCAATCTCTTGTCTCGCGTATTTCTTACCAGTTTCCCATACTGTCCCTATTACGATGTTTGCTATTATGCATTTCACGCACCGGTTACGGATAAGTTTTCAGTTGGCCCAGTGGTATTATTTTTCGAGGGATAATTTTCCAGCTTCTCTTCGGTGTGAATTATTTTGCTTCATTCTATAATTCACCTAAACAGTAAATGGCATCTTTGAGGTTAATTTGTTGTAGGTTTTCGCCAGCGGTTATATAATTTCCTTTGTATTTTCCGGGAATGGTACTTTAGGTCGACTCGGATAATAGGTACCTCGGTTGGTTAATCGAGACTCTACAGTAGGTAAAACTCTGGCTCAGGACTCTGGAGCCGCGCTTGTTCGCAACCTACCGATATAGAGACTTCTAGCCGCAATCATTCGCTGTATAGTGCGGGCCAAAAATATAGCTGCCAGGCTGTGATGGAGAGTGTGAGGGGTAAGCGGGACGGTAGGGGAAGTAGGGGAAGGGGATACGTATCAGTGGAGCGTGGCCAAGAAGGTTGAAAAAACTCCGTGGGCTAAGCATTTTTCCTTCGAGCGCTAGGACCCGTTTCCAATTATGTTGATCATGCGGATACCTACGTACATACACTCACCAGCGTCATTGCGACGAGTGATGTTTTTAGAACAGTTCATGTGCAACCGATCCGTCCCGAGCAACGCGTTTCAATCGAACTTCGGAGTCCAGCTCGCAAGACGTTTGGCCCGCACTATGTATACAAGTCATTCGCTCGACTTAAATGCGGTGCCTTTATCTTGCAGCAATAAATTATTTAAAAATATGCAGTTTCACTTTTCTTTCTTGCCATTTTGGATGCTTGTGCATTCTGCTGTCACATACAGCTTCGGTACCTACTTCTTTCGAAGAGCAGAATTTGCAGACAGAGGAAAAATTCTTTAAAATAGTTTCCAGATCGCTATGATCACTAGGTTCCAAGCGGGTAATAATATGCAACTTTCACTCCAAATTTTTAAGAATTACCATATGTTTATGGACTTATCGATGAAGAATGCACTGAAATAAAATAATTGTATATTTCGTAATTCGTAAAAACTACGCCATATTACATCTTTCAAGTTATGTGTACCGTTGTGAATAGGGCAAACTTGCACTTAGAAGGAAAATAAGAGGTTTCTCCGTAAATTTTACAAGCTTTTTTAAGATCTTGTTAATACTCCAGATATTAATTGTGCGTTTGTGTTCAAAGATTTTAAACTCAGTACCCAAAAATATGCCACGATAAACATATAGCTAAACACTAAGATTACTAAAATTTGGTAATAAGTGTTGTATGGAAATTTAAGGGAAAAAATATCAATAGTGTATAACTGTATAGATTTTTTTTTGTTTAAAATATTTTTGGTGTAGGTGACGTCTTAATCACGAAAAATTGCGTTGGTGTGTAGCTTCTAGAAAGTTTTTAATTAAAAACTTTCTGGTGCCCAAACGAGGGAGATTCCCAGCCATCAAGGCTGCTTTGTAACTCGGAATTAATTTAAAGTTGGTTCGTGGACGTCGGTTGGGAGCGCGTAGTTCGGCAGCCGATGTGCCCCCGAGCGGCGCGACTCGGCACCGCCCCTTCGGCGTGGACCGCTGACGACAAAGGAGACGCGCGACGTTTCCGCCCCGACTTCGCAGACTCCAAGCACGCCGTGCCCACTCTTAGAACGTGTGGCTCTGTCACCTTACTTAGAAATAAAATTGATTTTCACATAGCATTTTTAGTGAATCCTGAGGTAATATATAATCCTTCATAGTCAGATTATTTCTACATGACTGGTTATGTGTTGAGATTTTCGGTTACTTTAAAAAAAAAAAAAAAAAACATTCAACTCAATTCGCATTCCGTCTCCTCGACAGGGTAAACAACCCCATTTTTCAAATAATTAAAATAATATATTTTTGTATGTTAACTAATAGTGTAGTTAAGCATAATATACATAATAATCTCTTTGAATTGTACTTAACTTTATTTTTATAAAAAAAAAAATTGGTTGTGTGTAAAGTCGGTTTACGGACGATAGTTTAACGTGACCACGTCATAACAAAACATTGATGAAATGATTGCATACTTTTATGAATAAAATTGAATCATTTTTATTGAATTATCACTATTTTGTATGGATATTAAGAAGGAGTGAAATGAAATCTATAATTTAATTGATAAATTTACTTTTATTTGCACTCATTAATTCCAATATGTTTATTACTTTAACGAACAGATTATTTTAACTATAACTTTTATACATGTTTGCTATTTAACTTCTTCCAATCTGTGTTATTTTTTTGGATAGGACGATGATAGGAAAAGTAGGAAACGAATGGGAGTGTTTCAAGTTTAATGTGCCTCGAAAAAGTCAAATCGATGGTTGTTCCAATCGAGTGGAAGATAGATAGATGCGGCTCAAGTTTACAATGAGCGTAACGGTACAATGAGCGTAATGGGACAAAGTGTAACGGGACAATGAGCGTAACGGGACAATTTTTCGTGCGTGCAGCCGGCGTCCATCGATTTATTAGACGTTGTCACGTCAAAAATGATAATAACAATGACACTTGACATGTTACGTCTTGCGTCATTTGCGGGCGAACAAACACGTCTTGCTCACGTGCAACCCCTGTTTGTGTCAGCGTTGGATTTATTTAAGAGCATCTACTTAATAAAACTCTAAAGCTGACTGACTGACAGACAACGCACAGTCTAAACCGGGTGGGTTTAGAGGCATTAAATATTGTAACAATAATTCCTTATATAACTTAGTTGAGCACTAAGAAAGGATTTTTGAGAGTTTGTCCCCTAAGGTGGTTAAATAGGGAATGGAAGTTTGTATGGAAGTTTGTCAATTATGAAGTTATAAATATGGAAATTGGTGTTTAGGCTTGTTTATAAATAAAAATCGGTTGTATCGTCAAAAAATAACATCAAATACTTTCTCACCGGGCACACGGTTAGTCTTCTTATAAAGTTGATATTGCGGATGTTCCAGAACTCAACTTCAATCCCAGAACAGTTGATAGGTCAATTAATTACAATTCTGCATCCAAAAAAAATGACGTAGGGTTTGAGTTTTTTTTCAAAAGTTTTAAAATCCCCACACTGCGCCAAATTTTTATATTCTGTGACTACAGAATTTTTCTACGCAATTATGAAAACCCTACTTTTGATAACAATTCAAAATAAAATCAAAAATACTATATTTTTGGAAGAATGCTCTCGCATGACTTTTGTAGCAAAAATTATTAATCGGATAACTTTTACTGTTCATACCGTATATATATTAAACCATTCGCAATAACGAATACACGTGGTTTTGTTTATGTTGCAGATACTTTTTATCTTTCGTACGTGTAATGTGAGAAAACACGAACAAGGGACAAAAGTCCGACACAGAACTGAAAATTACCTAATATATTAGTAACTACCTATCTGATGTACCCGCGCTTCGCTTTGGCAGTCTGCAGGCAGAATACTCTCGCACCGCTCATTATTACACTCTTTGGTACGCCACTGTGACGCCACGAATGGAAAACAAAATATCAAACATAGCTATGCCCGTTTCCGTGCATACTCATAAGTCATCAACAATGCAAAAGCCTGTTGCCACGGAGACGAAGAAAGCATCACCAATGCAATGGCGAAATTTCATCAAAAATAATTAAATTCTGCTTTTCAAGAGGTGGTTTTCTCCCAAATCTCTCCTAGACAGTGACTTTCCTCGTGTTTGGAAGGTCAACTAGATCTGATTTAACGATGCGCGAACGCATAAAAGACAAACATACAAACATTAATTTTTATATAATATAAAATTGGCTTTAGTACGCAGTATAAGACATTACTACACATTTTCAATGCTTATTTTCTTAGATTTTTATAAAATGGTTTTGTGCCTTTTTTTTATCGACTACGGTTGGTAAGTAAACGGAGTCACTGCCCAGCCACCGCCCACAAGTGAGACCATCCAATAGAGAAAAACTTCGCCGAAATGGAAGTGACGTTCTCTGTCTCTCTTTATTTACCGCGTGGTCGCACAGACGGGACGGGAACTTCTCCTCCCTGTCCGTCGCTGGTTCGGGGTGGTCCGGGGGGGGGGGGGGAGTATGTCGAGCGTCCAATCATTAAACTAAAGCCGACGTAACCAGTGCCGCTGTTCAATCCCACGTCGCGTGACTGAAGTGTTTATTTGTGTATTATTATTCTCTGAGCTGTTTGTGTTCGAGAGAGTCGGCGCGGCGTGGGGTCCGAGTGTACCGCGAGTTTGACCGCCGCGCCTGGGAGGAAGAAGTGAGCGCGCGGTGCTATTTCATTTCTACGACCTAAGCAGCTCACAACCGTTTTTTTCTCTCTCCCCACTCTGGAAGTGGGCTGTGGGGGCTGTGAGGGGAAGTTAAAACAAAATGGCACCCACTGAAATGGTCAAGCCAATAAGGAACAGTTAAGGAAAAAAATAAAACAAAAATATTAACAAAAGTTATATAAATAAAGCGTATTTTCGAGTAGTTCCATGTGAGAAAGTATCAGGGGACCAGAAGTCACAGAGAGGTAGTTAAAGCGCCCCCCTAACCAGGGTTGTTTTGGCGGGCAGTGGCCGAGGCTGCAGCTGTGTTCGCACCGCGGGGGTCCCAGCCACTTTCCCCCTTCAAAGAAGTCACAACCCGTAATAGGGTGTTCCTAAACTTACCACCACTGCTGCTCTAATAATACATGAAAACAAGACTTAAAAAGGCACAGACCTGTGAAAAATTTGTCCAAAGCTTAATTTTTGCACAGTGGTACAGCCGACTATGCTAACAACATGCCAAAAGTTTACCGCGGTATAAGCGGCTATAAGCCGCGTGTTTCCTTCACATGCAGGGGATTGCTCACTAGAGACCTGTCTGACTCACAAATAAAAAACCTAAACCTAAAGTAAGGAAAGAACTATTCAGTTTTTAAGATTGGCCATTTATTTTGATGAATGTAATTTAGAGAATAAAATAAATTTCACTGCCAAAACTATCCTTAATCATCAGTGTGATGAACATCATATTAAATTAGTGAAAACTATAAGAGTTTTAAAACCGGTATACCTTCCTTCAATTTTAAAGTACTCATACTATAAAATAGGGAAAATATATTTTTAAGTTGAGTATATCAAAAAATCTGATAAATTTTAAAAATCAAGATGAAATCCTTTTCGTTAAAATGCAAATATAACTTGGGAAAAACTCATATTTCTATAATTTTGCAGGCGCACTGGCCAAAACGATCTTTTCGTATTAATATTACCAATGTTGTACCATTATAATAAACAATTGTTAAAAAGCAGTGCTTTTAACAAGATACCCAAAGTGATAAACTGCAGTATTTAGCGAGAATAAAAAATATTGCAGTACATAAAAATGTACGATGGAAATCACTTAGTGACACGAATACTGAAGGAGACTGAAAAATAATCTTAATCCAAGCCGTAGATAATATTATTAAATTATTTTTTAAAGAACTAAACAAAAACACGTTCTAATGTTGTATGAACTAAAAAGAAAATAATTAATCTTTAAATATAAGAAATGTGTTCAACAGCGACAGAATTAACTAGAATTCTGTATGACAAAAATTTTTAATGCATGAGCTTAAAATAAGATCCAGGTGAAAAACAAATAAACAAATCAATTAGTTTTAATGAAAAAAGCGTGACTTGACATGTATGTTTACAGGTGTGTGAGTGAGGTAAGCTACGGCCACACAGGGCGCCATGCTCGCTATGTTCACTATGTTGGCTATGTTTGGACGACTCCAGGTGTTTGGTTCTCGGCTATTTTTCTAAAAACGTCGCTGGCTTCGGGCATGTGCAAATAAAAATATCTGTTTCCGCCCGGAATTTCACTGTAGCCTACTTTCTGTATATTCTTTAAATTAGTAGTCTATCACGTCGACGAAAAATTTGATTGAAGTACAAAAATAGCCATGTTTAATAATAAGAACGATAAAATCCATAGTAAGCCGTGTATGCAAGATATTGTCTGTGTTTCGATTTCAATGATATGATAGGAAACTGTGATGCATTTATTCCTCATGCAACTACTACATCAAATGATGAAATTATCCAAATTCATATATTTTTGGACAAACTGCATGGACTCATTTCATTTTTACGTTTACATACTGTGATGCCAGCAGAATATTATCATCATCGAATCATCACTTGAATCCCACGGCATGCGTCTATCCAACATAGTGAACTAGACTGTGTGGCCAACTGCTGCAGCGAATATAGCGAACATGCGTAGCTTTCTGTGTGGCCGAAGCTTTCGATGTATCTCGGAGTCTTCACTGGATATTTTATTTTGTGGCTTTTAAGGCATTATAAGATACTTAATCATTGTCCCAATTTTTTTCAATTAATTATTTCAGTTTTGAATTGTAATCAATACTTAAACCAAATGTTTTATTTGTCTAATGTATCTTTACCATTAAAACTCGAGGAATGATGGAGTATGGGTCTTAAATATCAGTCAGCTAGCTTTTATTTTTTAATTTGAATTTGAGAATAAAATATTTAAACTTTGTATTGTTTCTTATCGTCTTAAAATTTCAAAACTCCATTTAGATATAGCCTACAGGAAATACAGTCATCAAGGCGAGGCGTCAACCCAAAAATAAACACGATGTAAGGCGTTTCCTAGGACTATGTGCTTACTATAAAGGTTTTTTGACTAGGTTCGCAGCTGCTGACCGATCACCACATCATCTGACTCAGGAAAAGATACTGTTTTTTTTTTTTTTTTATTTCATGGTGTGAGGCTACCTCTCAGAACCTTTAGGAGTCACTATGTTCTGCCTCCATTCTTGCCCACATTTATCATAATAAAAACGAGCAGACATGGGCTGGGTTCTGTACTTTTGCAGATTATTTTTCTTCAGAATGTTATCTTTAAAATGACATATTACACTAAGGGTAAATACTAAAATAATTTAGTTAAAAATAATAATTTAAAAGTTGTGATTTTCAGGAAAAACCATCAAAGTACGAAAACAATTACAAAATTCAATGTTCAATAACTTTTTATTTTAAAATGCTATTATATTGGGAATTTTATAGTTAGTAAGATATTTTTTCCCTATTTCGATGTTGGTATTTTTCCAGCTCGTAGAGGGCATGTTTCACTGCATAGTGTTGTAACATGTACGAGTGTTGATACTGGTAAAGTTATAGATGTAGACATTTTATCAAAGCACTGTACATGCAAGGATAAACTAAAAGGTCAGCATGAAGAAGCATGCACTGCAAACTACAAAGGCACTAGTGGTGGCATGGAGGTTTCTGGTGTTGTAAACATTTTCAATCGATCCATATCACAGTACAATGTACGATATATAAACTATTTAGGTGATGGTGATTGCAAGGGACACAAAGCTGTTCTTCAGGCTGCCCGTTATGGCGATAAAACAGTATCAAAATTAGAATGCTTAGGGCATGTACAAAAGAGGATGGGTACTAGGTTGAAAAATTTGAAAATCAAATTGCAGGGAAAGAAACTAGAAGATGGCAAAGTTTTTGGTGGCCGAGGACGAGTTACTGATTCAGCCATAGCGGACATTCAAAAATATTATGGTTTGGCAATAAGAAGAAATTCAAATAATCTTCAAGGAATGAGAGAGAGTGTATGGGCAGAGTATTTCCATTTACTATCATCGGATGAAGACCCCCAACATGGACTCTGTCCTAAGGGTTCAGAAAGTTGGTGTAAATATCAGCGTGCAAAGAGTAAAGGAGAATGTTATAAACATGCTGATCATTTTCACCTTCCTCGTGTCGTGGTTGAAGAAATGAAACCCATATTTAGAGACCTAAGTGAGCCCGAGTTGCTGAAGAAATGTTTACATGGAAGGACACAAAATCCAAATGAGAGTGGAAACAGTGTTATCTGGAACAGACTTCCCAAAACTACATTTGTTGGTTTCCGTACCTTGCATTTTGGAGTGTGGGATGCTGTTGCATCATTCAATGATGGAAATTTGGTGGTGTGTCATGTGTATGAAAGATTGGGTTTCCCTCCTGGTAAAAATTGTGTGGAAGCAATGAAGAGACTAGACAGCTACAGAATAGATGAAGCAAAGCGTGTGGTGAAAAATATTGAAATGAAAGCCAGGCAGAAGAGGAATGCAGCAAAACGGAAGTTGGAGGATCTGTATGAGCAGCAAGAAGACCCGGATGAGCCATCATATGGAGCTGGAATGTATTAGAATGTTAAGTGAGATTGTATTGTATACAGTATTTACTTTAAATGTATTTTTCTCAAAATAAAATTTTCTCTGCAAATGCCCCTTTTTCTCAGGAACTATTCGAGATAGAATAATGAAACTTGGAACATAAATTGCTAGTATGATTATTCGACTTTTAACACAATATTATTTTTCTAAATTAATTAGAAAAAATGTTATTGCAAAAAATTTTGATAAAATTTTGTAAAAAATTTTTAAAATGGTAAATATTTCCCCCCCCCCCCCCCCAATTATACCACAACACAATACAATTTCCTTATGTCTAATCCATAAATAAAACTTCATGAATACGTAAAAAAAATTTCAACATGCTGTGACAAAAGGATCCTGAGAAAATGGGACATTAAGATGCTAATTTTAACACTGTCAAGATAGGGCATTCCCGGTCCCCTTAAGGCACTGCAGCATTTTCACAAATATTTATGTAGGAGATAATTCCTTGTACGCTGACCATGCTCCACTATGTGTTATTTGCAATTCAATCACACAAAGGAACAAATCACTTGGTAGAGTGAACCAATACAGCAATGCAATTGCTAAATCGCACACCACAAGGGCCAAACTCACAGCAATGCTGTTGCCCTACTTCACTGACCATGCAAAGTAGACTGCAACCATTGCAAAAGGGGAGAGAATGATGAATAAGTCGAATACATCCGAGTTACGACTGATGTTAACAGCGAGCATAAATAGGACTGTGCTAGCCTAAAAGTGGAACAGCAACAAGACTCTGGCCTAGGGATACAGGAAATTATCATATTGTCGCATTCCAGAATTTTTCGGTGTAGCAGGCTTTAAATTTCTGTTGGTTTTCTGGCATCGCACATACTGATGTGTGGCATGAGATGACCATAGATCTGGTGCTACCTCGTGCTAATATTTCTGAGTCGCTCTGTGGTGAAACAGGGGGCTTTGTCCCTTGGGAAGCGAGCGACTCGGGGCTCACTCAGCTAGCATGTGCCCTGATTGCGAAATTTGGGGCCCGCGAGCCCTAAATCTTCTGTAATTGGTAATGATTAGTCAGCCATCTGTTTGTAGATTGGTTTTTGCGGTCAAGGAGATGCCAGGGGAATGGCGGTAAGAATTGACGAGATAAGGTGCTTCCGTCGACATATGCTATGCATATTTCCTTGATGATAAATCCTACTTGCGACATGAACCCCTGGATATTAACGAACATGTTGGTGGCAGAAACTATACTGAACTCTTTTCCGCATTTACACTAGTATTTACACTACATTGTCCCAGACATTATATGTAGCCAGCCTATCGTGCATAATAAGAGCATACACTTCAGTGTTTGCAGGCACTTTTCTGCAGCCATAATCTCGATTTTGCAGTCTATAACTCCAGTATTAATACGGTCGTCCTGTCTAATCACGTCAAATACAAAGAGAGGAGCAATACTTTTGAATTCATTCGGGTATAATATCGGGGATGGTAACTGAACATAATACAATTGCTGATATTGTGCATACATCCGGTAAGCGAGCAAATACGAGGGTTATTTTTTTTTCAACCTCCGATTGGCTGTAATAAAAAAACGGGAATGAATTGGGAAATTATTTTAATGTCAAAAGAAACGTACATCTTTACTCTATTTTTCCACATAATTACCGTGCAGATTGAGGCATTTGTCGTACCGATGCACCAGCTTTCCAATAGCCTCTCCATAAAATGATGCCTCCTGCCTATTCAGCAACGTTTTAACAGTGCTCTGCAGTTCATCATTGGTGTTGAAGCGTCGTCCTCCAAGCCACTTTTTCAACGTGGGGAAAAGGTGATAGTCACTCGGTGCCAAATCCGGACTGTAAGGAGGGTGATCAAACACAACTGAGGTGTGAGTTGGCCGCTCCACATGGTTGGTGGAAGGGGGTAAACACTACGTATCTTCCATTTTCAAAGTCTGCATTCATATCCAGATAAGGGTAACTTTCAGAGTTTAACAAAACTTTAATATTTTTTATCTTGTCGTGATTAAATGTAGAGCAGTCTGCTCTTATATCATTTTGTTTGTTTGTTTGAAATGCTACTATAATGTATCGCGGCTTAACTGCCGCAAAACTAGATTTTACATTCCAATTTATGTTTTGAGACTGGGTAAGATTAGGGTAGGTTTCCAAACTCCAAAAACGAAAAGCAATGTCGATATTTGTACCTTTCTCGACAAATTTCAAAAGCCTAATGCATTCTGCCGTATTCACTTGAACGTAAGGAAGAAGCCATTCGATAGTGTGTATGGATAAAGATACATTTTCTGGTTGGTTGCTTGTATCGAGAAGTGCATTTGCCTGGGTGCTGGCTAAAAGTATCACCAACTCCTGCTTAGCATTAATTATGATGTGCTTGAAATCTTCTGCATATCCCAACATCATCGCGAGAGGAATGCAAATTTCAAATCTTCCGCCTGCATATAACGACAACTTGTAATCTGGTTCTATTCCCCATCAGACCATTTTAGCCGCGGATAGTTGATTATGGGTTAGCGATGAGTAATTTTTTAAAGTACAAGTAATTCCCACATCTGGCGTTTGGTTGAGCTCGATACCATTTAATTCGTAAGATATTTTACTGATCATGTGAAGAATACCAGTACGTACGATCTTGGTAGTTGTAGGAATATCACCATCATCTTTTAAATGTGTGCCTCTAAATTGCAAAAAAAAGTTGCTAGGTACCGTATATATATCTTGGTTTTGTACAGAAATTCATATTTCCGACGACAGAGGATATGGTCCAGAAAGATAAGGTAAGTACGAGTGTATTTCGGTCTTTGTAATAATATCTTTGTAACTAACTGCATCTTCCACGTTCAGGATTTTCGTATCCATTCCTAATCACTTTTTACCCGAGTTGATTCAAGAAAAGAATGTTAGCGCGTGTTAACACGCTCGAGGTTTGTGTTATACTGACTGTAGGTTTGGTAGTGTCAGTTAATTTATAGTTTTTTCGTATAAAATTAAAACCCATCTCTCTTCAAGTGTAAGCGCAATGTGATTTCATCCTCTCTAAAATTTATCAACTTATCGTCCTGGTCGACTATGCGGACGACAATTTCGTGTACGCTCTTCCCAATGACCGGTGAGTAAATGAGTGTTTTAGGCACTTCTACAACTTTGAACCCAGGAGGGACTAGCACGCTAAACTCGTGTAGCGTATGGTTCGGTCTACCATTAAGATATGATCCGCTAACCTAATTGCAGTTTACTCTTATAACATTTACAGGAAGAATATTCGGTAATGTTGATAGGGCCTACATGTAATTTACCCCCTTCGTAAATTTTATTTTGAAACCCCAGCATTGCTGCTAAAGTATCCCGCTCCCTAAAGTCAAGATTAGTGCTACACATCATCTCGCTTTTCAGAGTGTTTGGGTTACCACGAAGATAAAACTCTACATCATCTTGTAGTAATGCTTGCTTAATGTATAATGCGATATCCTCGATTTCATATGATCCCGTGGGTACAGATATTACTTTCAAAACATCAGTTTTCATATATCGTATTTTACAGTTTGCGCTATCGACATTCGGGACGGAGAAATATGTTTGAAAATCGACTAATGCGATACTCCATGTGCCTTCAAAATTCAAGGCAGGAAAATAAGTAGATCGGAGCTCCAAGCTTTTATCCGACAGGATAAAGTTATCGACATAACTGACTTGTTTTTGTCTGTGTTAAAGCTCTTTTATAAGCATTTATTTCATAATTTGTTAACTAAGAAGCGGAGGCACAAGTGACCTCAATTCCATTGATTAGGCAACTGCTCTGCTTAATAATTATTTTTAATGTAGTGTCACGAAAATACTTGCGTAATTCCATAGGTGGCCTAAGATTCCCGAAACTGTCATAGTATTCTGCCGCATTACCGGCCTTTCGGTATGCTACCCAATGTGTCCCGCACCCATGCTTACCATCCAAATTTACGATTGCGCACTCCCTCAACTTGGGTTTGTGTGGTAGTTCATCACGCATGTATACATTGCGGAAATATGGTAAGTAGTGTGTAATAGCCGGTCCTGAAACAGGCGCCAGGCGGTGGTGCCGGTGCCGAGCCACCATCATAGATTTGTGACGTCACGGCGGCCATCTTGGACTCAAAAATTCCTCAATATTCCTCAAAAATGACTCAAAAAACCACTGTTTCACTTATCATTATGGTCGCCATCTTGGATTATATCAATGTTGCATGTTTCGTTATGCCCGCCATCTTGGTTGAGTACTATGTCATCGTTACGATGTTACGACCATCATATTGGATCCTATTAATGTTGCATGTTCCGTTACGGCCTCCATCTTGAAAATCGTTATTTATTATCTGATTATAATGAAAAAAATTTCAAAATTCATCAAAAAATTAACTTATTAGAATTCTGATTGATTATATCGATTCCCGTCCTTGGTTCTAAACCGGTGAGGGCAAAAAATAAAAAAATCAACACATCCTTACTCCACAGAAGCCACCTACAGACTGACCCCCGCCACTTGTTTCATAGCATATGTGCTCCCGATTATCAATGTCAATATTATGATGGTTTTCTCCGTGTGCTCCTGATTATTCTTATCAATATTTTGATGGTTTTTCTGTGTGCTTGCGATCATTCCTGAGGTTTCGTTCAAAGGTCAAGGTCACACCCATCCAAGATGTCCACCGTGACAACACAATCCAAGATGGCGGACTGTAAGAAATCTGAGAAGCACTAACAGGAAGGACGAACTTCCTTCTCCTTGGAGACTATCGAAGCCATCCTTCTTATGCGATCGATAGTGAGCATCCCGCATCCCGCATAAAAGAAATAAATATTATTTACCTGCAAGCAACACGTGGCGTCATCTGATGTTGAAAAGCGGAACTAATTGCAGCAAGTACCTTTGCATGAGATAAATTAACTCTCACCACTGAATAGTGCTATTCTTGTCAGTTAGAGACATGAAGTTTCGTAACCACGTGGCCAATTAGTCATGCAATCTCGTAACCATGCGTTCTGGAAGCTTCGTAGTCCTATGGCCTCGCGATCACGTAACCTTGAAGACTTGCAATCGCATAGTCTCGTAACCTCATGGCTCGTAGTCTCGTAGTCATGATGTATTGGAGCCTCGTAGACTTGAAGCTATGTAAGCAAGTAGCCTTGTAATCTTATAACATAATGCTGATGGTGCAGATGTAGCAAAAGAGAAAATTCCGTCGAAGACAGATGCGGCGATTGGAGCCTTGTAGACGAGTAGCTTCGCAGTCAAGAACTCGTGCAGACTTGTAGTCCTATATCCATGTCGTCACGTAAACTTGTGTTCTAGAAGCTTCGAAGCTCTGTAGCCTCGCAGTCTCGTAAAGTTGAAGATTCGTAGTCACGTAATCTCGTAACCTCATGGCTCGAAGTCACGTAGTCATGATGTCTTGGGACCTCATAGAATTATAGCTACGTATCCAAGTAGCCTCGTAGACTTGAAGCTACGTAAGCAAGTAGCTATGTAATCTTATAACATAATGCTGCTGGTGCAGTTGGAGCAAAAGAGAAAATTCCGACAAGACAGATGCTGCAATTGGAGCCATGAAGTCGAGAAGCTTCGTTGTCAAGTACTCATGCAGACTTATAGTCCTGTATCCTCGCAGTCACGTAAATTCGTTTTCTAGAGGCTTCGTAGCATTGTAACTTCGCAGTCTCGTAAACTTGAAGATTCGTACTCATGTAGTCCACTTAATGGCGCTATTGTAGTCAGTTAGAGACATGAAGTTTTGTATCCACGGGGCCAATTAGGTAGTCATGCAGCAAAGAAATAAATATTTACCTGCAAGCAACACGTAGCGACATCTGATGATAAAAAGCGGAACTACTTGCAACAAGTACCTTTGCATGAGATAAATTAACTCTCACCACTAAATGTTGCTATTGTAGTCAGTTGGGGTGGGAGTGGGTTTGACCTATCTGGCAGTGGCGCTGAAGAGCAGGTAACCGGGCCTAAAAACGGGCTGTAAACTGCACGGCGAGGTTTCCCCTTTAGCCTTGCAGTCGGTGAGGAGATTCAGGCAACCCCGAGGTCTTCTCTGCCTGCTCTGAGGTTTCCACACACCGATCAGGAAGGTGATTGTCGTCTGAGGTGTCGGAACTGTTGCCGGTTCTAGTATCCAAGACATGAGCCATCAAGCCCGCGGAAAGGGTGTGTGATGCGATTATTTAGCCTCTCCACATCAAGTGGCAACCCTCTGCCTCCACGTTGGCACCACTGTTGGGGGAGGATCGTGGTGACTAAGTTGGGAGGGTTCCCCAACCTCTTGTCATAGCACCTCTCTAACTAAAGAGGGCGCTGCCGGGTCTAACTCTGCCTCAGTGCATCCTCAATTGCATGTATGAGACCGGAAATGGTGAAAGGGCTGAATCTGCGGGCAACAGCAGATGCGATAGAAACCTTTCCGTGGGGTTTGACGGCCGAGCCTCGGTGCATCGGTCCCAAAGGGCCTCATAGTGAATGGATCAGGCCCTATGGTAAAGGAGTTCGTCTGGGTATGGTGGTTATGTTGTCGGGCGACCGGGCCTAAAAACGGGCTGTAAACTGCACGGCGAGGTTTCCCCTTTAGCCTTGTAGTCGGTGGAGGTACTGAGGTAACCCCCAGGTGCCTCCAGCCTGGGCACTGTAGTTGCCATTTTCCAGCTGGGGTTGACGGCGATCATCGCCCGACGAGTGCAGTCGCATCCGGGCCTTAACCGGCTGTAAACCCGTCGGGCCAAGGTACGGCGGGTCGGAGGGTTTTCCGAGGCGACGAGGACACCTCGTGGCTGCACTCTGAAGTGTGATGGTCTGGTCAAGCTACCGGCGAACAGTCTGCCGACGAGACCAAAAGTTGGTCGTAGTACGGGGAGAATCCACCATGTTTGAATGGTGCCCCGCTGAGGTTTCCTCTAAGGCCCAGGATTCTTGTTGGGAAGGACTCGTACTTGGGAGTGGTGCCTCGAGTGCTTTAGGGGCGGGTATCAGGGTTCCCTAGCCCATTGAAGTGCTGACGTTGTGAGCGACGAGGACAGCTCCGGTTACCAGCCTGGACAGCTGTAAGAGGTTGGGTAGGCCTCCACCAGACCGCGGGTTCGCTGGGTGATTGAGGAGTCCCAGTGTGAGGCGGGAGACTGGGGTAGGCGCCAGAAGTGATGACTCCAGAGGGCTTTGGGAGCATCCAACTTGCTGGTGAGCTGAGTGGAGTAGGGGGCCGGAGGTGGTGCATAAACTGAGATGGGTAGCCTCAGTCCCTTTGCATAGCCAAAAGCTCTAACGCTCTTCCCGGTTGCGTATGCGGCGTATCCGCATCCACGCCCGTGGGGGCCCCAGGGCGGTAGGGCCTTACGGCTAAGAGCGTTGGGTTATCAAAGAAAAGGGGGGGAAACCCCTTGATGACTTGACTTGACTTGTAGTCAGTTAGAGTCATGAAGTTTCGTAGCCACACGGCCAATTAGTCATGCAGTCTTGTAACCATGCGTTCTGGAAGCTACGTAGTCCTATAGCCTCGCGATCATGTAACCTTGAAGACTCGCAATCGTATAGTCTCGTAACCTCATGGCTCGTAGTCACGTAGTCATGATGCAATGGAGCCTCGTAGACTTGAAGCTACGTAAGCAAGTAGCCATGTAATCTTATAACATAATGCTGGTGGTGCAGTTGGAGCAAAAGAGAAAATTACGTCGAAGACAGATGCGGCAATTGGAGCCTTGTAGACGAGTAGCTTCGTAGTCAAGTACTTATGCAGACTTATAGTCCTCTATCCTCGTAGTCACGTAAACTCGTGTTCTAGAAGCTAGGTAGCTCTGTAGCCACACAGTCTCGTAAAAGTGAAGATTCGTAGTGACGTAGTCTCGTAACCTAATGGCTCGTAGTCGCATAGACATGATGACTTGGGACCTCCTAGAATTGTAGCTACGTATCCAAGTAGCCTCGTAGGCATGTAGCTACGTAAACAAGTAGTCATGTAAATAATAACATAATGCTGGAGTAGTTGGAGCCGAGTGGACTTGTATTATTGTAGCTTCAAGACATGTAGTTTCGTAGCTACGCGGTCTTTTAGCCATGCTGACTCGTAGCCAGGTGTAACTCGTAAATAACTAGATCCATTTAGACTCGTAGCCTTGTGGCCTCATAGTCTCTTAGACACGTAGAATTCTAGCCAAATATATTTGGAGCTGATGAGACAAAATACAGTTGGAGCCAATGACTGTAGAGGCCAATGACTGATGGAGTCACTAGACTGATGGAAACAATAGACTGATGGAGCCAATGAATATTGGAGCCAATGAATATTGGAGCCAATGAATATTGGAGCCAATGAATATTGGAGCCAATGAATATTGGAGCCAATGAATATTGGAGCCAATGAATATTGGAGTCAATGGATATTGTAGCCAATGACTATTGGAGCCAAAAGACTGATGGAACCAAAAGACTGATGGAGCCAAAAGACTGATGGTGCCTTTTGGAGCCTGTTGGAGCATTTGGAGCAATTGGAGCCAATGAATATTATAGCCAATGAATATTGGAGCCAATGAATATTGGAGCCAATGAATATTGGAGCCAATTAATATTGGAGCCAATGAATATTGGAGCCAATGACAAATGTGCTGCCTTTTTGTTGATGGTGCTGCCTTTTCGTTGTCGGTGCTTCCAAATGTGCCGCCTTTTCGTTGGCGTTGCTTCCAAATGTGCTGCCTTTTCGTTGATGGTGCTTCCTTTTTGTCAATTGCGCGTAGTACATAATGTAGTGATTGAATATTTACTAGTGTAAAACCTCTTGGTGTTACTAAAATATTTTTCAAGGTCACTTTGTCCTTTAGTATGAATAAAAAATGTCACGATGGATTAATTGAATATAATTAGCTAACGACGAAGGTCATGCGGTCCTGAAATGACTAGCCTATACATCTGATATTGTCATGACTCGGTCTCATGGACTGAAGACTATTGGTCTGTATGTGTGGCTTTGTACATGAACGGCTTATAGGTTATTCAGATTATTGAAAAATTAGACTTTCGTGTTAGGCTAATCGGCACTGTATTAATTCGTTGGTCAGGTATATTGGCTTGAGTTGTTTTTCGTAGAGTGAATGATTAATAAACTCAGTGAAAGGTAATGGAAAACAGAATCTAAGATTTATTTAATAATTAGTTACAACTGTCTTGGTAGTTATGTTGCAATGGTAGAATGTTCTAGAATTTAAAATGGCGACAGTAGAGTGAAAATTCAAAGCCCCATTAGTTATGATGTAATGGTAGAAAGTTCTAAAAACAAAATGGAGGCCAGAAATTAGGTAATCCAAGATGGTGATTGCATAATGGTAAAGTCCTAAATCCGAATCCTCAAGCCTCATTGGTAGTGACATAATAGAAAGTTATAAAATTAAAAATGACAGAACATTCTAGGCAAAATGATTGTCGTAAAATTACGTAATCCAAGATGGCGGAAATTCTTGGAAATGATGTACTCAAATATGGCGACAGGAAATGACGTAATCCAAGATGGTGCCCGGAAATGATGTAATTCAAGATGGCGGCAGTAAATGATATAATCCAAGATGGCGGCCCAAAATGATGTAATCCAAGATGGTGGCCGGAAGTGACGCCAGGGGTCAAAGGTCAAGACCATGACGTCAGATCAAAGGTCACGCATCCCAATTCTAATCCCCGATCCCCTGTCCCCGGAGCCCCTATTCCTAACTACTGTTAAGGTAGTGGATGGTCACAGTGAGATCCGAGAAGGCTGTTCTGTTTATTGTCACATTACATGTAACCAGATTCTGCCATAGGAAACTAGAAAGCAGAAGATTAAAAGCATCAGAAAATCATATATAATCATAATAATAGTCCTACCATCTTTATTGATGGCAAAGTTAAGACAGTACGCCTTTTCTTACTTCTAACCACTGTTTTGCAATCACATTAAATATTGAAATATTACAAATAAAGCATGACATAAACAGTGTGATTTTCTGTCGCATTTACTTGTCTGAAATTATAGCTGTAAAAAAAACACACAGAAAATTTATTTCATAAGTAACGTTGGAAATGTATTCTGGTTCATAAATTTCAAAATAGGGATACAAAACGTAGACTTATATTTTCATTGAATAAAAATCCAAAGCTACCGCTATTAAATCCTTAATACAACAGCAAGGTAATAATATCATCTTGAAAATTACTGATATTTGTTCCTAAATTTTTGGGAGTTTAAAGCTATTATGGACAAAAATAAATATTGACTGTTTATTTCCTTGGCATAAAATAAATTAAACTGTCACCAAAATTTTAGATATGCTTGTGATCATACGGTGTAAGTGAATTTAAAACACAGACTCCAAAAGAACAAATTGCACACTTTCTTCATGAGTTTTTTCTATGTATAGACTGTATATAAAATTGCTGTTCTTGTTTATATTTATGTAATTGTTTCGCTTTTCAGTTTTTAGCTGAGATGAGCTTCTAAATTTAACGCGGCCGGTACGCATAATTTTAAAAAGAATAAATTAATTTATATTAAGCAAATTAAACCTGCTTTTGTAGCAATAAAAACTTTAATTTAAAATAAATTAAATTTAATTATAATTGTATTCAAAAATGATAGGAAGTCTAAAAAATGTAACATAAAAATAAAAATGTGTGGTGCTTGATAGCCTATCAGTTGAATTGAACTTCTTATCTCCAGTTATTCTGAAATTTCAAGTCTTTATAAAATTTTAATTATAAAACTTGATGTGATTTGATTTTTATTTTGTATCAATAGCTATTAATATTTGCCAAATCATTATAAATACGTAAATAGGAAGGTTGGTATACGTTGACTCTAATTTCATATAGTCATTTATTCAGCCATTCAAATTCATTTCCTACATTTCCTCACTTTTAATAACGTTACATACGCCTAATACAAATCTGGCCTCAGCCCTCTATTTAGCTCGAAGCTTTCGCTTTCTTTTCTAGCCCCCCTGTCTTTGAAAACACTTTTTCACGATGGGGCGTCCAGCCCACTCTCAAGGGTCGCGGACATCTTGTTGTCAACCTACCTCCCATGGCATTCTGAACGCCGGATACAAAGCTGCTCCGAAGAGCAGAGAGGGAAAAAAACGTCCCCTCTCTGTATGAACTTAAATTTATTTATGTTTTAGAGGGATTCGAGCCAATGACAAGGTTCCGATTCATACTCTGTTATCTGACACGTATATTTATTTTAATATTTTTCTTTTCTTATCCCTAAGGATGCGCAATGTAACTACAGATAAAAATACTTATGTGTAACAATGACTTAAGATATATCAGAACGTTCGCCCTGAGTATTTAAGTTGTAAACACAAAAAATTGAAAGCATCAAATCATTTAATGAGAGTCTAAAGGCAAATAATATGCTAATAGTAAATAGTAATAATCAATAAAAAACTATTTTGTGGGTTTTAAAATTTATTCGTTTACATATATATTTTCATCAACTTGAAAACTGGATTGTTCAAAATACGAAGTTTTTTATGTGATGAAAGTATAATTTATTTAAAATGCAAATTATTTTCATGATGTTTATTAGTTTGTTATATATTCGTTTTCTTTTTACCAATCACTGGTTAGTTTTTAGAAATAGTTACGGCGCAATTAGTGTCAGTGTACCTACAAAACGTATTTCCAGGAAAATAGGCAAGCACGTAAGCAAATATAGAATTTAAAACTGCAAGAACACTAACATTTGGTACAATAAATTATAGTCAACATTTCATTAAGTTGTCAAACAAAAATTTGTTTATCTGTAGTAAGGTAAATTTGATAATTGAAACATTTATATTTAAAAATTACATTGTTAAAAATAGTACTGTTTTTACTTTTACAGTATACTAGCTGCAGTACCCGGCGTTGCCCTGGCTGAAAACAGGGTGAAGGGGACCTTTTTCGAAATCAGACGTAGTCAGTAATTGTATTCTTAATTTGAATGTCAAGTGTGCAAAATAATTTATATCACTTTCAGATCCCGACAGACGTTGTTCTGCCAGTGTATAGTTTTTTACCTGTATATATCGAAAAATTGGTGGGCTGTATGTAATCTAGACTTTATAAAGCACTATAGAAAAAAGCTGAAAAATAAGAGATTAGTAATATTGAAATGATTCCATTATCTAGCTAATGCTCAGCATTCATTGCAATGCCTCATTCAGTTTTGTTTTGTAATATGTTTAAAGTAGTTACACATATACAAATCATCCATCCATATCTCTAAACATATATTTATCTCTATTTACATCTCTATATATATATATGTATCTCTCTATCTCTATTTATCACTTTATATCTACATATATACATCCCACTATATCTCTTCTATACATAAATCTCTATATAGCGCTATACATCTATATATCTCTTTATCTAACCTATTTCATTCTCTATACCTCGCTCTATCTCAACTTATCTCTCTGTCTCTCTCAATCTCACTCTGTATATATATCACTCTATCTCTGTCTCTCTTTTATATTTAAATAAATTTTCTCATGCGTGCGCACTTAGACAACAAAAACAGACGAAGTGCCGCTATATAATATGAAATGAACACATTTTTTTAAACTATTCGTGCTCCAACTATTGCAAAATAGTTATACCGTCTCAGAAACCTTCACGGGCATCCGCATAACAACTCACCAAAATTTAATCGCAATCGGATAAATGGTATAGGAACGCATACGGCACAAACAAACGAAAATTAAAGACATGACAAACGCATCGAACGAAGGTGCGTTTAAAAATCAAGGCAACTCTATATATTGACGAAGTTAAGAACCAAACTGTTATAACACCTTTATTTTGCTAGCCGCTGCGAGCTCCACTAAGCGGGCTGGTCTCACCAAGGAGAAAAATATTAATTTGCAAGACCTTACTATGTGTATGATCGTGTGGCAGACATAGAGAAATGACACTCACTCACTATTTGTATATCTATGACCTAAGATTTTTTCTGTTATAAAATGAAATGTTCACTTTTTCACTCCCTGCAAGAAATATATATATATATATATATATATATATATATATATATATATCCAATTGTGAATCTAAACCATCCTCGAATCCCCGTGAACTCACACAAAAAATTTCATCAAAATCGGTCCAGCCGTCTAGGAGGAGTTCAGTGACATACACACGTACACAAGAAATATATATATATATAAAGATATATATATAAAGATATATATGTGTATATATATATATATATATATATATATATATATATATATATATATATATATATATATATATATATATACCGTTCTACCGCAATCATAACACATTTTTGGTTATAGTCCATCCACGGTAACCTCCTACTTTTTTAAACGAACCTTTGAAAAAACACACCAGGATGCAGCATGTTTGGTTCGTTTGCAAAAATACTTTCCATCATATGCATATTAAACATGCATTAACACTAAATTACCGTATAATGATGTTAAATAAAATTTTACAAAAAAAGTAACTATCTATGTACAATATTATTAATATTAATGATCTCGCATGTGTGTAAATGAAACAGTGAGAGAAGTGGTGTGTTGGCAATGATTAGAACGAAATAGTTCCATAGCCAAAATATATATTTTTTGACTTTCCGCGTGTATTTAAGAATTTGTGTGGGTATTTGTTAAGTTTGAACATTTTTTTAAATCTCTGGTGAAATAAAAACGTTATGTTAACGGTAAAAAAATATTACGTGCCGAAACCGTGGTCGCGCATTAATAATGTTAATAGTCACTTGATTGTTTTCTCTTTCAGCCGTTTGCAGTCTGCACAGATTACGCCATATTACAGTGTGTTTTAATATATTACTGACCGTGAAATAACGTACAGTTTGTGTTTCAGGATTTTGTGTTAATATTGTGTATTTTAACTTTGTTATATTATTTATTATCTACGATTGTAATGACGGAATTTGTTATCGTTTTGATATTTTGTGTGGTTCTTGTGATTGCTGTAATGGTAATTGGTTCCGGAATGGGGAAAGCTACTTCTTCGCAGCGTCAGATGGACATCATTAACGTCGCTCAGAACTTATATGTTTTAATTAGGAAAGGCGACTTGAAGAAATGTGACGTTACGCAGACGACCGCGTTTCTTCTCAACATCGCAAAGTCAACTGTTCTCAAGTAAGTAGGCTTTTTTCGTTTTCATGCACGTAAAAAAAATATCGACTGTGTCCTAAGTATTGTCGGCCTGTGTTTTAACTCACGAGGTTTTTTGTGTTTTATTTCCAATTTATATTTTTTGGTGTGAGACAACACCGCCATGTGGCGTCTCTGTTGAAAAGTTAACCTAAAATCATATTAGGCCTACTCAGGTCCTAACAATAACAATATAGGCACTTTCAAGTATTTTTATGGGTGTGATACACGTTTGTTTATAACGATGTTTATAAACTTTATGATAGGTTTAACTATAACATAAGGGAGTGATTTTATAATTTGCATTTAATTAGTTTTTCATCTGTTTGGGAGATCACAAAATAAATAAAAAAACACTTCATTAATTTCGTGGACAAAGTCTGTCATGTTTCCATTTAGTGACCACAAAGCAAATATTTGTGACAAAATGCCATATTTGGAACACTGCCTAACTGCGTATTGTGAACGGGTCCCCGGAAAAGTGTTATGACAAATGTTTTTTTTTTTTTTGGTTAGGTACTACAAGAAAGACATTGAAGAAGTTTCAACACCAGGAAAAAAGAGGGAAAAAAGGCCACAGGAAGGAAAGTCACTTGACACAGTCGACGATTTCACAGTAAATGCAATCAGGAATGCAATTTACAGGATGTACGCTGAAGGTAAAAATTTGATACTGAAGAGTAGTTTCAATATCACTGGGGTAGGCCCTACTTAATTGTATTCATTTCATATATCCATATGCAGATTGACCGGTTCAGTTTTTTTCCCGATATCATCTGTCCTTTAAAAATACTTAACATTTTTGGGTGGTTTGTTAGGTTTCTTTATTGATATGGTATTGATATATAGAATATTGTGCAACATATGAAATAGGTACACGTCCTTTTAAGGTTAGGTTAAAGATAGAAAGAAAATTGTTACATTCTAAAACTACAAGTAATGTTTATATCGTTATACACAGTATACATATTAAATAACCTCAACTTTTATGATGTATCAGAAGGTTAAATAATGACTATTTCCAGTATCAATAATATCCAGTTGTGCGCTTTAGCAGTAATTGGTTACAAATTAGTGAGTTGTGGTCTAAGCAAGCATGGTTATTAAAAAAAAAATTGGGATACTTAATTGGCTAAATTGTACTGTGTGGCAGGGTCCAGTACAATATATATTCTATTGCAAAATAGTGTCATGCCCCGCCTAACCCTTTAGAAAATATAGGGGTATTGTTATTTTATAAACAATAGGCCTATTTCATTGTGATGAAGTATCATATGAAAACACAACTTAGCCAGACAAACTGTGTGTTAGTGTATGAAGTAACAGAAGGTTATAAAACAGTAAAAGTTTAGTATCGCGTATCCGATTCGATACATTGATCCTGATCGCATGATCCTGCAAATATTGATCCTGTGATTGATGATGCTTGCTTTTCTAATTTATTACGTTTAAAAATCCTGTACAAAACCAAAACTAAAAACCTGTGATGTAGTAATGAGTTATGATTTAAAGTTGAATAATAATGAAAATATATATGTTTTATTAAACTTATGATAATTATTCTTGCTATACCACAATATTTGACTATGTTCAGGATCTTTGATCTGAATAAATGAAAAAAAGCATGCACCACACGATCAATAGGATGTACAGGTTCATGCATAAAGATCTAGGGATCACATGGGATACACGATACAAAACATTTACCTATAACACAGTGTAGAGCTTGTAACTTATTGATTGCTGAAATAATAATGTTTTACACAACTTCAATACAAACGCGCAATATAATCGTCATATCATTGCAGACAGAAATACTGCAATGTAGAATTCCTCTAAGCAAACTACAAAATTTAAATTAATTTAAAAGTATTTTTGAAATGTAAGTTTATTAAAACTATTTAATAAATGTAAATTGTGCACTTAAATTATCTTCTGCGGGGTTGTGGTTTCGCTTAGTTTTGTGTACCTCTGTTATTTCATGTATTGTTAATGTATGCAATAAATTTACAGGTTTGAATGTTACAGTCGACACCATTTTGAAAGAAATCAGGGAAAGACAAATAGATTATTATGGTGGAAGATCAAGTCTTCATAAATTGTTAAAGAAGATGGGATTTTCATGGACAACTGTTGATGGACGAAAAGCTTTGATAGAGAATGAAAACATAGTTTTGAAGCGAATAGATTTCTTGAGAAAGTATACAGAAGAAAAAGAAAGAGGTGCCAATTTCATATTTGTTGATGAAACATGGATTTTCCAGAGAGGCAAGGCATTAATTTATTTGAAAATTTGTTCTGTGGTCCAATACAAAGTATTTCATTTCCATTTCATATATTTTTCAGGAACTGTATCAAAGTCATGGCAGGACAAGAGTCTACAATCTGCGAAGAGACGTACTGTTGGAGATGGTAAAAGGTTTATTGTTGTTAATGCTGGAGGGCGCACTGGCTTTGTGCCAGGAGCAGGATTACTTTTTGTTTCAGGTCAGAAGACTGCAGACTACCATGGCGAGATGAATGGGGAAACTTTCTTGATGTGGTTTGAAGACATGTTGGTGCATCTGGAGGAACCCAGTGTCATTATAATGGACAATGCTTCATATCACAGCACCCAGGTATGTGCAATGGTAAAGCAGTGTCTTTTTATTGCTCAAATTGTAATGTGAAAAATTTACATGTGTATAAGTACGAATATTCGAGACTAATACATTTTGCCAGCAATAATTGTTATCTTAATAGTATGCCTACACTACATTTTTATAAACTATAATGTTTGAGCTGAAATTGATTACACACACACAGATATATATATATATATATATATATATATATATAATGTAATTGAATTACATCATAGTGCAAACTAATTTAGTAGAGGGTTTGAAATACCAAATAAAATTTTTTTATTGCAAATAGCATTTGAAAATGACATAATTACTTGTTTGGTAAAAGGACCCACTTTATGAATGCTCTGTTGCCCTACTTAATAAATTAAAATAATATTTTCAAAAAAATTTCTAGTCACTAAACTAACATGCTTTGTTAAATTTAGAAATTCATTACGACAATATGCCAAAACACATGTTTGCTTTGCATAAGTACAGTAGAACCCTGTTATAATTTGTTTTTAAGGGGCTACAAGAAAAAAAAACATAAGCAGGAAATTCAATTTAGTACTTTTTAGTGTGGATTTATTGCCAATGGACTCAACAAGCTGCATAAAGATATATTTGATGCTCCAATTTGCTTGTAGCTAGCCAAAAACAATTTTTCTTTAACATCATGGTGCTTCCAGCTTCTATCTGCTTTGTCTTTACTTACACATTGTCTCATTGCTGTAAAATTGTCTCATTTCTGTATAATTGTCATAATTCACGACAGTGTTTACAGTGGAAATGCTTAAGTCCAGTTCTTTTGCCACTTGAACATGTGATTTAAGTGAATACATTTGAAAACACACAGAATGGCTAAAAATTTATGAATTTATTTGTTTTCCAAGGGTGTCAACAGGCAGTTAACTGCTAACATACACATATACATAGACAGTATAGACAAAGGCTTTTAATTTTTTTCGTCTTCTAAAATTTTATGAAGTGAACATTACAAGCACGAAACGCATAATTTGTGAAACATTATATCCAGGAATTAAATACATTGTCCTTATAGGGAAAATATTGGACTTGAAAAATAATACATTATAGGCAGGAAAACTTTATAAGCAGTAAAATTGTAACAGGGTTCTACTGTCATGAATTCTTATCAGCTACTTGAGTATTTAGTTAAATGTTGGCATAACGTAGGTTGAGAAAACACCTACAACGAACTGGACCAAGGATGCACTGATCGCGTGGCTGGAGAAGAATGAGATAAAACATGAAAATAATTTGTTGAAAGTGGAGCTGCTGAGAATAGCTAAACAAAACAAGCCCCGAATACGGTATATTATTTCGTTTTTTTTACAGCATTTCTTTAAAAGTGAGATAGTTGCAAAAAATTACGTATACGCCTTGTTCTAACACACTTTTCAGATATGAGGTAGACGAGTTGGCTTGTAACTATGGCCACGAAATTCTACGACTCCCACCCTATCACTGCCACTATAATGCAATCGAACTAGTTTGGGCTCAATGTAAACACCATTACAATAGTAACGTGGGGCGGGCCAAGAGATTTGACAATGATGCAGTTGCAGCCATCTGGAAAGAGGCTCTTGATGCTTCCACACCAGAGAGGTATTTTCATGTTGCATGACCAATGGGGTATTCCTTTTGAAGTAGAAATTGTTTTATTTTCCTGTAGAACATTCCTCAAGCTTCAGCAAAACCCTTACCATACATTTTTACATAATACGTAAGTATTGTTGCCTAGCAGCCTGGTCCTACCATTCCTTTTGATAACTTTGTGTGCTAGTGTGTGTATAGTGTGATTATCATTTTGTGTATATTCATATACCAGTAATACAGTTTTAAAACAATTGGTAAAAATAAGTGGTTTGAATTTGTGTAGTTGTCGTTTTGAAAATGTGTTGCATGTATGTGTTTGTGTTCGTGTTTGTGTTTGTAATTTTATTCCCATGTGATTCATACATATCTGTGTAGTTTCTAGATCTAACAGTGGTGACTTATTTGCAAGGTTTTTTTTTGTAATTGCAGTCCATTTGCAATTGTTTCATTTCCATAAATAGTTTTGTATTTATTAGTAATTGTGATATTACTTTCTGTTATGCTTAATCTTGTGTCAATGACTTTAAAGTTATGGTGGGTTCAGTGCTGTAGGCAGATTTCAATATTCAGATAAAATTTCAACGTAGAGAATTTTGAATATTTTTATCTAGCGAACTTGAATAGGTATTTACACATGTAGTTCTTGCACATTAGTATTTTCAAAAGTTATGTTATTATAGTGAAATACATATACAGTAAATCATCAAAACTATTCAAAAAATTAAATTTTCGCTATATCTCACTGTTTTTGTCTGGGACAAATTTTAACCAAAAACAAACACAAAAGTTATGAAATAAATATTTTATCATATGCATTCTAAGCCTTTATTGATAACATAGAAAATATTTACAGCTTTATTATATCTTGAATAAACCACTCAATTTTTTTTTTCAGATAACATAAAACAAAACATGTTACTTCAAGTATTAAATAATAGCTTTGATAGTTGAGGAAAACACATTAAATGAGTTTTGTTGTGTTTAAAAATAGTTTCTTGTGGAGTGAGTTCAAAATTGTATGTAATAAAGAGCATGCCATGCATTGTTTACTATGCCGTTTTGACAGAAACAAACATATTTTGTTATAGAGTGGTTTTTGCTATAAACAGGTCATTTATATAAAGGTTTTACTGTATACATTAATTTTTTTAGATGGGCGAGGTGTGTGGATCACGTGGAGAAGCTAATTCAAGCAGACTGGGAGAGAGAAGTCCACATAGACAGCGGCACCATTCCTCCACTCATCATCCACCTCGGCGAGGATAGTTCAAGTGAAGACAGTGACAGCGAAGAATTTGAGGTTACGACACAGCAAGTAGATGGAGACAGTGAAGTACTGGCAGTTCCTCTTGATGATTTACCCGGGTGTTCTTATTGAGGTCTGTATGTAATAAACACCTGGGCAACTGTAAGTATTGGGGTTTGAAACATTTTTTTTTCTTTTATGCATTCCCATTAAGTATGTTGATTACTGGAACTTTATGTATTAACTTTATATTACACATATTATAAAATTAATAATAAATTTCATTTCTGGATTCGTATAGGTGTATGTGAAACATTTTATTTTGTTGTGTCTCTTCATTTTTCAGTGAACTTACTTGGAAAACAAAAAGCCAGTCCCCATCCAGGGCCACAAATAAATAATGCATATAAGTGGTATATAAATTACTGTCAATTCGTTACCACAATTTTACTGTTCATAAAATTATGATTTTGTCTAATAAGTATACTCAGGAAAATGTATATAACCATATTTTTATCTGTGGCCTTAACCGGCAAAATGGTAGGGGTTTATTAAATAAAAGAAGAAAATTCATTTTTAAATGTTTTCATCTGAATTTGTTAATTTTATTAAACCTTCAATCCTTAGTCTTTTCCAGATTGCTTAGATGGACAGCCATATGTATAATTTACAATACTTTTTTTTTTCAGATGCAGAAAACTGTGTTGAACTGTACTAAAGGATGATATTTATTGCTTACATAAATGTTGTAAATTTATATGTTCTCCTAAAAATTTACTTTAAATTATATGTTATTTCTTTAGCTAACAAACTTATTTTTTAATATTTTTACCATTGGGTATCATAAATGTTATGCACATATACATGTATACTTAGATCATATTCAAATTACTTATATATATATATATATATATATATATATACATACACACACACATTGTTTTGACAGCTGGTGATTGTAAACAAACCATTTGACATTTGTCACATGGCAATGTTTTTGTTTACATACGGCGGAAGGATACATAGTGACATTAAAGTAGATCCGGTGAAAAGCAGGGCTTCAGAAAAGTAGGAGGTTACCGTGGATGGACTATATGCGTTTTATGCTACTAATATATTCTTTACTGTTATTTACAAAGCACAATATTGGCAAAATCAAAACCATCGTAACAATTCCATACACGAATTTGTATTTAATTAACTGGGCTATCCGACCTGTTATCCACACTTTTTGAACCTCTTGACAAAACACTTTTTTTTATGTGCCAATACGATTTATCTGAGAAAAATAAAGTAGCATAACGATTGAAGTTTTCACGAACATTTATGATGCATTTATTACAAACCAATCTTTTTGAACTTCAAATTATATATATATATATATATATATATATATATATATACATCTTGTAAATAGTAAAACTTTTTTTTTTAACGGGGTGGGTAATGTTTAGAAAACATGAGATCGTTAGAGACAGAAACACACATTAATACTATTCAGGTATATTGCAGAAGGTATTGGCCATGGCTTGCAAGTAAAATCTAACTCTTTTTATACCTAAAGTAATTTACAGAAACCATGGAAAACATGAATCGGTATGACTGGTTCGGAATTCTAGCCCAGATTTTTAATATCGTGTCGCTTTGCTTTATTGGCAATGATATATTTTAGTTATTGTAACGAGGCTAACACTTCAACATTATTATAAAAACCTTTCGGCACCTCCTACAGGCGTGAGTAGATTTATAAGGAATTATTTATTTTGGAAATGTTCTGAAAACTTTTACAAATTCCTGAAACAATTACAAATTTGAATGTACCTATTATATGAATTATATGTTCACCAATATTTAAAAAAAATATATATCTATTAAACATTTTCTTATACTCCAAGCAGTGAATATATATTAAATATTCTTTTTCTCAACTGAATGCATCCAGCATTTAATGTATAAACGAATTTATTATTATGCCTCCTGGTAGTTATTCAATTGGTTTAAACCTTCAAACAGTTTTTTTTTCCATCATTCGCAAAAATACGTGGTCGTTTGAAAATTATCTTTTGACAAAGATTTGTGGTAACAGTCAGATAGTCAAAAATAAATACGACTAAAATTTTAAATTCACTTCTTTATTTTTTCAGCCCCCTGTAACAATGGCTCGTATTATCAAAAAGAATTTTAAATGAAGTTTTGAATAAAAATTATAAAATGAACTCACAATTTGAACGGAATTGATTGTGAACCTACTAAGGGAGTAACGATTTTAGTTGTAATTTAACCTCTCTTTTTTCAACCCCTTGCAGCAACGGTTCATATATGCAATAAAAATTAGTTTCAGTCAAAAGTTTTGGGCAAACGTTGTAAGATTAATAAAAAATTCGTACGGATTCGATGTTGTGCGTAGAAAGGGAGCTTTAATTTTTTCGTCCTCCGACACTTGTTTATTCCAACCCTGGCAGTAATAGTTGGTCGTATATTTTTTTGAATAAAACATGTTATGTATAGTAATTTAAGGTTATAAAAAAGTATTCAATATTGTAAATGTGTTGTGTATACGGCTACATTAGTGTTTTGAGACATTTAGACTGTTAACTTGATCATTTTTAAATAGCTAAGCAAAGAGAGAAAACATTTAAAATGGAACCATGCATCTAATTTCTTTAAGGAATAATGTGTGTTATGGTGAAATTATACATAATATAAAATTCGAACCTGATAACTTTGACAAAGTTTTACAAAAAAATTAAAACGTTTTTCTTAGTTTACATAATTTTTCAAACCTTAGAAGAACTTTCCTTAGCGGAATGTTAAACCATAGACCAGTATCCTAACATTTATGTAGGTGATTCAAAGTATAAGCAAAATAGTCATATTAAAGGATTTTTTGGTGATACAAGATATATATATATATATATATATCAATCAATCAATATTTCGTGAAATTTTGTTAGTAACAGAGCTATTGAAGTTTAATTTTTACTAAATGGGCTAAGATACACATTTTTTCAGTAGTTTTTTTTCTGTTTAATAGATATCTAAATTGGATGAAAAATTTAATTTCTTTGGAGTCAGTATCAAAGCATTAAAAATACATACATTACTTTAAATCTGGTCAAGACATTGTAACTATATTTTATGTTCTATTAACTATTAGTTACAATATTTACTATCTAACATTTAAAAAATGGCACTGTGTATAATAGTCTCGATATTTAATTCGCATTTTTGCGCCGTAACTATTGCTGAAAACTAACCAGTTATTATGCTACGAGTTTATACAGTTATATATATGAACTTAAAAATTTCAAGTTATTTATCCCTTATAGTTTAATTTCGTCAAAAATTATTAGAGAGCAGTTAAGATTTTATATTTTATATAAAATTATGTAATTATTCTACTTGTACTAACTCTTTTTAATAATGAATACAATCAAACATTATATCCAAATATGTATATGTGTATATATATATATATATATATATATATATACACATATACATATTTGGATATAATGTTTGATTGTATTCATTATTAAAAAGAGTTAGTACAAGTAGAATAATTACATAATTTTATATAAAATATAAAATCTTAACTGCTCTCTAATAATTTTTGACGAAATTAAACTATAAGGGATAAATAACTTGAAATTTTTAAGTTCATATATATAACTGTATAAACTCGTAGCATAATAACTGGTTAGTTTTCAGCAATAGTTACGGCGCAAAAATGCGAATTAAATATCGAGACTATTATACACAGTGCCATTTTTTAAATGTTAGATAGTAAATATTGTAACTAATAGTTAATAGAACATAAAATATAGTTACAATGTCTTGACCAGATTTAAAGTAATGTATGTATTTTTAATGCTTTGATACTGACTCCAAAGAAATTAAATTTTTCATCCAATTTAGATATCTATTAAACAGAAAAAAAACTACTGAAAAAATGTGTATCTTAGCCCATTTAGTAAAAATTAAACTTCAATAGCTCTGTTACTAACAAAATTTCACGAAATATTGATAAACATAAACGATCAGTGACGTTCATATTTCTTATTTAAAATACATCAATATGCTGGTAGTGGCACAGAAAGCTGCGCTCACCTCTCGCAAAGTTCTGAGCGCCTGATACCCGGCTCGCCTGAGCTCCGTGGACGCTCGGGCCACCCCCAGGGGACCCGGGGGAGCAGCCAATGAGGACAATGGGGCGGGCCCATACTTGGCAGTAGGTCTCGTGGAGGGAGTTCAAAGCAGTGAAGGGGAAGCGGTCGGTGATCTGCACAGGTCGTGCAACTGCGAACCGACCTGAGCGCGCTTCGAGGGTTCCCAACCGAAAGGTTTCGGCCCCTTTTTTTACCAAACACGGGGCCGTAAGGGGGAAGTTCTGCCCCGGAAGGGAAGGTGGGGAGGTGGTCGTCGGGACGTGTCCGCGCATCGCACGGAGAGAGAAACCCCCCAAAGTGTGTGCACAGTTCCACTCTTCCTTGCTCCTGCGGTCGCCTAACCAGCATCGAAGGCTTCCTTCCTCTCGCCTCTCGGGCTGGAGTAGCCCACTCTCCGCTGTGGAGAGAAAATTCCACCTCCTCCCCCCTACCTTTTATCCCCCAAGCTCATCGTTACGATCAAATATGTGTATTTACTTATCGATTATCGTTCTTTCTCAACAGTTTCGTACTCTCAGATTTTTTTCCCTGACGTCACGAATCATTAATGATCTATATTTTTTCTCAACGAGAAGGCTTTATCTTCCAAAATAATTTTTTTTTTTAAATTTTAGTTCATACTTTGTGTATGATTTTCTGTATTTTTGTACGTAATTTTTCAAATGTGGCGTTATGCGCGCCCATGAGTCACAAGAGAGAAGATGAAAGCCTAAATTATTCAAACTTCGGCATTACATCCATCGTGTTGTACCTCACAATCGAGTGATGACACACTGAATGTAAATACGAAAATACAATAAGCTCCCAGGGCCCATTCAGTGAAACGGTACGCCAATTATATAGTGTTTATAGTGTTTATGTTTTTGTGTTTATTGATCTATTAAAGATACTATTAGTAAAATTACACGTTCATTACAAATTTCACGAATTATTTTTCATTGCTGCTCCGAGTTTATGATTTTAGTTTAATGCATGGTTTTTTTTCTAAAGTGTCGTTGTTAATTAATTATAGGTACAGCTTTTCTGACTCACAACTGATCTATTCTCTGTGCATTATCAGTGCAGCCGAGTTGATTTGTATTGCAATTACAAGTGTTATTATACTATCAATAATATAACCAACAACAACGACGACAGTTAGTAATTTTTTAAAACACTGGGAATCCAACGTAACTCATTAATCTTTTGTGGTCACTCATTTTATTTCGTGGTAGTTATTTTATTTTGTTTTGTAACATGCCTGTGGCTGGCTGTCTGATATCCGCGTCAGCCACTCACATTTGTTTTGTGAATTATTTTTCCTTTTGTATTTTCTATATGTTTTCGCATCTGTATGGGGCCAGCCTGTTCTGGCTTATTCTGTTAGCGGGCACTCAAAAAAATTAATACAAAGTAAAATTGTAAAGTATTATTTTGAGCATATAATTGTTACAATTCAATTTTTGCTTGAGTTGGTTTGGTGTAAAACAAACATATGTTCTGAAATGTATTTCCACAGGCAGGTACACCACTGAACTACCACTCTAAATAAGCCCTTGACATTAAGAAAACTCTTCCGTGAGTGAAGTCTTGGTTTGCTTGAAGGATAGCTCATGAGCGGTGGGGTTAAATTACCTGGTAATTTGTTGTACTCTCACGTCACAGTTTGGGTTAATAAACCATCCCCGAATAGAACAAAAAATTTTAACTGAATTTATAAATAATTTTATTTAAATATTTTGCTATATGGTATTTCTAATAAATACATACTTGAAAACTCTCTACCATTGAAAGTTTATTTTGAGGTTTATTACGAAGCAAGGAATTTTTTATTTGAATTGAAAGTAATAAATCTAAATATTTTTTTTATGAAAAGGCACGAATAAATACCATCTTCCCAAGGTTTCATATCTGGTTACAGTTTGTTATTTACTAACGGGCTCCAGTTTTGAACCATCCCAAGGAAATATGTCCCATATTATTTAGATGCGAGAAGAACAAATTTCGTGATAATGAGAACAATACACACATATTGATTCGAAAAATTGCTCCTGAGCAACAATGAACTCATATATGGAAGCTACGCTGCACGTTGCGGCTAAATATTTAACATCCATAGTCTAAATATGAACCTTTTTTTTTTGTTAGACAGCGGTCGAGAGTGCTCAAGATATTCCATGCGTTCTGAACCCAAAAATTATTGTTTATGGGTCCCCGGAGGCTGTGATCGCTACCGAGTCACGCTATGTGTCGCGGGTTTGAACCCAGCACATGACTAACTCACCAGCGCTGTTGGTACGGTAGTGTTCCCGGAGGTTCCATCGCCTGCATTTCTGTTAATAGCCCTGGTACGTAAAACCCTATTAAATCGAACTCTTATTTTGTACCTCTTATCTACATATTATCATTAGTTATGCCCAAATATTTAACAATTCAAACTGTATGAGATAAATTATGTTTTTATTATAGTTTCAGTATTACTTCGTAGTTTCGCTTAACTATTTAAAATTTATTTTAAAAATGGAAACAATCTGAAGGTGTCTCGAACAACAGTTGTGTCCTGTTTGTATTTTCATATTTTATGATTTGATAATTGCTTCTTTTTCACCACATTTGAAGATAACTGGAAAAAAGGAGGGAGAGGACCAACTTACTCAAAACCTAATATGTAGTCTAAGTATAAAATATAAAATTAACATAAAGATTAGTGCTTGCAAAAAATATCTGCATTGAGATTAAATCAGAAAATTATGCTTTAAAGTACTCACACGTAACATTAAATGAAGAAAATACTTATTAAGGGATCAGAGAAAATTTTTGTGTTAATTTTTTTTTTTTTTGGCCTCGAATCCGAAGGAATGACACAGTTTATGATTACTATGCTTTTTTTAGTTTTACTCTTTGGTAATTTTCACCAACTATCAAACAAACACAATTTCCCCCCTCCTTTTTATGACATCAATTTGTTTAATTTAACAGTTTTCTTTGACTTTGACGTATTTTGTTACGATAACCAAGCCTCAACCGGGTCACGAATGCAGACTCCCTCGCACTGAAAGCCGGCGTGCCTGAAGAAGTGGCAGGAGGTCTGCATCTGGTCACGAAAGCTGACGATCTTGATGCTTTGGATTACTCTACTGACTTCTCCATTCGTGCTTGTTCTCAGGAAGTTGAGAAGGAAGCAGGATGGAAGGGGGTGAGTTGGGGTACTGCTCTTGGCAGTGAAAAATGTCTAACTTAGACTGACTTATTCTACAGGTTTATAGATCACTGCCTGACATAGTAGACAGTTATAACGTAATCTTGCTGCAACACCATGGACCGCCTATAAATCCTCTGAAACAACCCCCGTGAGGTAATAAAAAATATTCCGAAAAATATTCCTTTCGGGCACTAGAGACGTTCCTATGTTTACTCTGAAAACATGGTTTCTTGATTCCTTATGGTTTCTGAAGAATCACCGTTAATATATTATATTACAATACCTGTGAAATAACGCCGCCGCCATTTTGTTTCCTTTCCCTTGTGGGTCTGTGTGTGTAGGTATATGATTTGGAGAACTTAGTTCAATTTTTTAAATGGTCGAGTACGTTAGGTTAGTTATATTTAAAATACTTCAAACAATGCGGACTGTCGGTTGAGTTGGTACAGCTGCATAAAAATATGAATAATTAAAGAGGGGTTTATTACTCAACATGACTTCACGCTGCTGTAAATAAGGCATGGCTGTTGTAGCTAGTGCACGGACACTGCAAGCAAATACAGCACTCTGTTGGAGCGGTGCTTATTTGGATTCCTGTCGTTTCATAGCCCACTTATATTTTTCACAACCTATACCAGGCCTAAATCCGCAATCGTGGCAGAATTGGGACGACATAATCGCAACCGCTCCACAAACGTCACTTTATTCGAGACAATCGCACATCAATTCGACATCAAGCAAACGAATTGCATTTTTTATAGCCGTCATTGTAGAATTTGTGTTTTCAAAATTATGTTTAGAGAAATTACATCTTCGTGCTAGTACATGGCTGATAAAAATAATAATAGTACGTCAAATAACACCTAAGGGTTCCTTCTAAGCATGCAACTTAAAAAGCGTTATGTTATTGTAACCAAAATATATTCCAGAGCTGTTATATCTCACACACCATGTTTGATTACGTCATTTTCTTGTAATAGATACTTTTCAATTGCCTTTTTCAGTAAAATTATCACGATATCTTGCATTTTGTGTTTCCTTCCTAGTTTTATAATAAAATATTTACAAAGTGTTATATGCTCGAAGTAAAATCTTGCGAGTGTTCGTAGTTATGATCGCTTGCATGATATTTATCTTACAAATCACAAATAACGTTTAATAAATATCTGGTGGCACAATTTGCAACCAAACAAATAATGCAAGAGCACTACCTTGATCAACTTAAAATAATTACCTTTTTAATAATAATCATCACAATAAAATGAAAAAAAATGTTTTGTGGGACCAAAATTAAGTAATGCGTAAGAAGCCGACCTACCTGTTGCAAAATTGAGGCATACAGAATGAGTAAAAATTCGACTGCTTATCTTCGTCTCCAGGTTCCTCACGAAAAAGAACAATCTGAAAACATACACAGAAAAAAACAATTCTGTACTAAACAAAAGATTCATTAAAAAACAGTTGCCAAAAATTCTAAAATAGTGTGTTATGCTACAAGAAATATATTGTAACTTTTTACAACACATGACTATGGTTATTTTTGCATATATGAAATACGTTTTTACGTTTTTCGAGAGTATTCTGAGTATTTCTTATGCAAATGGGCGCATAGTTTTATAATTTAATATATGGTTTATTAATCCATAATTTTAAAACCATGTAAATGATAATCGAATATTCAATAGTTGGGATATTTTGTTTTATTATGCTTATTAATGTGCGCAGTTAATACTGGAAAGCAATTCATGGAAAAGATTACAAAAAAATTTAACTATTGGATGTACTCGGACAACACAAAGCATAAGTTCCCGGGTTAGATTCAGAACCCAGTAGTAATGTGAACACTACTTTGTAGTGCTACAGTTTTTTTTTTTCATTTAAATGTACAAATTACAAGTATCTGTAATTTTTCATGAATATTTTTGTTATATTTACAAAACAAATGTACAGTGTAAACGAATTATGGGCTAAAGTGTTTCCCAAGACACTTGAGTGCCTGGGAAGATGGAGATAAACTTTAATTTTTCACGCTTTTTTCTCATTTGTTGTTGTCCTCCATTATTTAAACAACAAAAAAATACATCTAGAAATTTTGCAGTGGCTGTAAAAATGTATCAAATTAAACATTACCTAGACCCAGAGTGTTCCATTTTAAATACTTGCTTTATCATGTGGACACCATCAGACTCTGTACTCACCTAGGCTTGCACGTATCAGATAAACATATAAATATTAATATCTGTTTATGCTGGAGAACATACGACTTACACGGAGTAGTCTATCTAGGTTCACCTTTTTTGACCTAGTATCATGCTTTTTTGTGCTCTGACAGAATGGAATAATATTTAAATAGACTGATAAAGCATCGTTGGCATCGTTAGGTTACTTCATTTTTTATGTAAAATGTTTGTAAGGCTTTACTCCGAAGGTAAGAAGTGACTTGGCGAATGTGAATCAAAATGTAACATTTCATATGTAAAAGTACTTTAACTAATTACTAAACGTGGAAATATCTCTGGCAAATAATGTTAGTATCAATCTAGAAATAACATAAAATAAATGTGTATTGGTTCGTTAACTCAAGCTCGCTGTGAGTAATTTGTTTTTTATTGTTATTATATACGATAAAACGAGACGAGCAGTAAAGTTATTTATGGTTCCGTTCTTGCTGCTCACCCATTTCCGGAATGAGAAAGGAGTAACAAAGTTCATTTATCGGCCATGATTAGTTTTATTATTCATTATACTCAGAGGAAGCTTTAGTCAATCAAGTAGTCATTAAGTCGTGACAACTTACTTCCTCTTTCCAATTGTGTGGTGGGCGTTTTGAATTAATACCACGTATCTCTTGTCATCCTATAACTTTCAAGAGAAATAATACTTTAGGGAACAACTTAAACTCCAGAAAAGTAAATCAAGTATTGTGTCCATATTTATATATTACTAGACGTATTTATATACGCATTGAATTTTAGGGCTAAATTTCTATGTAGATTAGCAGTCATGTTGATTGAAATTCTTCATAATGTATATCAATTTATTGAAGCTTAATGTTTACCTTTCTAGAATGAAATAAATCGTAGTGTACATAAACAAAGTAAGACATAATCCAATATAAAAAACATTTGGCTACAGAATCATCACGAAAAAAAAGTTGAAAACATAAATACTACGACTTTGGTATAAGTCCTTCTTAAAGTTGATATAGGTACTTCTTTGAATTTGGAGTGGAATAATTATTTTATTGCTAATAATTGAGAAAATATTTATGTTGGGATACTAAGCGTCTTAATATTGTTTAATTAAACAAAGCTATACAACCATCGCAAACTTGTAGCTCCGTAAAATAATTTTTCTGAAAAATAGATGGCAAAACCATTTCTTAAAAATGTATGGAAAATAGATTTGTTACCCTCGATTATTTTAATAAAGTCCCATACAGCAGCTGCAAGTTTTGCAGAGTTCTTATAAATGTTGTATAACTAAACACTTTTAAGACGCTAAGTGTTTAATATTAAACACTTTATTATTTGCAACAAACCAACCCTAAAAATCACTTCAGACTATAAGACAAATTTATATTCTTAAATTATTTCTTCGTGGATAACCTGCAGCTGAAGTCTGTTGGTTGAACTCTCACTTAACCTGTATAACCGATTATGACTGTTGGAGGCCATAGTACACACCTAAGCTAAGGCAACTCAGGGCGCTATGCTCGCTAAGTTCGCTATGTTCGCTATGTTGGCGACGTCGCCAGGTGTTTGGTTCTCGGCTATTTTGCTAAAACGTTGCGTAGATAAACGAAAACATATAATTTCGCCAGTAATTGTACCGTACTTCTGCGTTTGCTTTAAATTAGTATCATGGTGACGGAATATTTTATTGAAGAAGTACGAAAATATCCATTTTTATAAAAATAACACGATGGAAGAATATAAAAGGCAGGATATGCAGGACAATGCCTGGGATTTTATTTCAAAGGAATGCTATCAAACCGAGTTACATTTATTCTGAAATAATCCATACATTTACATTTGGCTTCGTCTTCACGCAACTGCTTCATCAAATTATGAAATTCATCAAATTTATCTCTTTTTAGATTAGCTTCATGAACCTATTTCTTTTTACGTATACATGATGTGAGAGCCAGCAGAATATTATCGTCGTCGGAATCATTACTTGAATCCTACTGCATGCGTCTCTCCGACATCGCGAACTAGACTATCCTGTGTGGCCACCTGGCGCAGCGAACATAGCGAACATCGCGAACGTAGCGAATATAGGGTATTCGTCTTTGTGGCCAAAAATATTACCACGTAACTGCCCTTAAAAGTATTACTTTCCCTACCTTAATTTACACTGACCAAGGACTGGATTTTATCACTTTCCATTCCGTGGAATATGTCGGGCTGTGGAAAATCCTGAGTTGCCTGCAGAATTTTCCCTTAATTTAATACTGGCGCTCGTCCTTTTCTCTTATGTAGACATCCCTTACGCTTCGTTTTGCCTTGGAATTCGTGTGAGAATGACAGGAGAAGCAATAACGCAGCGAGGGGGTGGTTTACATTACGGCCTGCCATTCCCATGCTGCTTTTAACCATACACGATGGATGGTGCTATCTGTCACTGAGATAAATTATTTTCTGCCAAAAATGGTGGTACTCTATTTAATAAAATATTCACCCATGCATTTTTTTTCTTTTCTTTTTTTTTCATATTTCGTTAATTAGGGATTCCGTAATATAAAATGTAGGGCTCAGCGATAGAGAAACAAATGAGATAAGATTTTTTTCTTAGTTTTTAACTTCGCCGTCTATGAAGTTCGATTTTTCAATGCGTGTAAATTTTAAACGGTTTTGTAGAATGTTGGTCGTAATTCGTCACAAAATAATGTTTCTTTACTTTGTAAACATTTCGTGTCAGGTGGGGTAAAGCTTTTAGTTGATTAGAAATATCGTCGTTTACCGAGTGCCGTGTCTTTTGGTATTCTGTAGAGCGTGAACGTAACGCTATTTCGTTACGCTTACGTAGTGAAGTACTTCCGGCATGATACATGCTTAAAGAGCACCAAGCAAATTTCAGGGGCTCCTTTACAGCTTCTATCATATTGTACTTTTCCATGCAAAAATTAGCGACGTAAAAATTTTTTTGCAATTATTTCGCTTCCATATTTTTTTTTTCAATTTTGTTTAGTGATTTCAATTGAAACAATCAAAAAATATTATTTCATAGTTTATAAATGGTTTCATCAATAAATAAGGTTTTTTATTTAATGGTTGTTAGAAACTTGAAGACATGTTATATTTTAACACTAGCATGAACGATGACCAAGTATGTAATTGTGTGGTAAACGATTTTAAATTAATTGTGTGCACTTGGATTTTGTTAAAATTATAATATTGGTAACGCATTCATAAAAAATGTGAGCGAGATTTTCAATACTCATCAGTGATGTGTAAACATCTAACCTCGGTAACGAGGAAATTTATGTGTTCTCATGTTGCAAATAAACTTAGCAAAATTCGCGTTTTCTCGTGTTGCGAAGACACTTATACTACGAAACTCAGACACGAGATTTAACGTGAACTCTTTAAAATTAAATCTATAATACCTACAATTTACTAGCCAGGAAAATTGTGCTGGAACAAACATGGCTTCATAGATTTTTAACATGTTGTTAGTTCTCCAAAGCATTACGAACATGGTTCTATCTTTTAAGTATTTTTTCTAACTTAAAGTTTCCATATAATAGATACATGAAAAAAATTACCTGAAACATTTTTAAACACATGTTATTACATGTTTATTTGTTTTTGCTTAAAATAACAGAAATCAGTCTTTAAATACGTCCTACAAACAAACCTTAACATTATTGAGCTAATTCAACATGGTGTCAAATGTAAGTAGGCTAACAGTTTGTTGTGCTCTGCAGTATGAAGATCGCTGCACTATCTCTACATTTCATTGTTAACTAAGGATTGTCAAAATTGTTATCCCAGCATATTAACGTATTTTTTAAAGTTGTAATTTTTATGACTATAAATTATAACATAAAGAAATAAAAGTACAGTTATACTAATATAATATTTATTTTTACTACATATGCACGGTGTAAATTCTGCGATGTTCACGAAATAAATATATACGAATGAATCACGTGGGTCTGTCATCTTTACGAGATTTCTGAGACATCCAGAGTAGGCAGCAACGTGTCTTCGCATTTTCACTCTAATTGACTTCCATTCCATTCACGAAATTACTCTTACCAAATGCCGTATACCGAGAGCTAAGTTGTTTACACATTAAAAGTTGAGTTTTTCAATAACCTTCTTTTACCCGTCAAAATGAGTTACTGCATTTTCATAATATTATTTGAAATCTATCTGGAAATCTTTGCTGGAATCGTAAACGTGGCTTTCCACCATCACACGCAGATAGCAGCACATTTGCTAAGTCGATCATCGAAAAATGAGCTCGCAAGACGGAAATTTTAAACAATTAGAAACAGATCCGACAAAAGCGAAAAACACTTGAATAAAAAATAAACCCCAGATTATGGACTTGATTATCGACAAAAATTTTATTTTCATAAAAATAAAATCTCTTAATTTCTTTCTTCCTCTCTTTCTCCCTCTCTCCCTCTCCTTCCCCACTCCTTATCTCTTCATTCTCTTACATTTACGAATTTTCCTGGGGAGTCTTTATTGTTCCGAATAAAATCACCCGACCTCGTTTTTAGGTTGGTTTCTGAAAGACTCAGACTAGCGTTTCTTTCTCTTTCTCTCTCTCTCTAATTTGAAACTGGCGTTTCGTTCGGGGAAAATTTACGCTTGCGATCGTTAGCGGGTTTTATCCATTCCGATCTTACGTCGTCTTGTATTACCCCGCATTCCCTCTTTTGCGAGCGAACCCTGATCACTTACTTCCTCGTCGTCTCTCTTAGCTCAATCCTTTGGCGGAACTGGCAGGCGCGTACAGATCTATCGTCTTCTAGACAAAAATTCAGCAAATGAAATCCGCGGCCCTTCGTAATTCATCTGGGTGTGGTCGTAACTTCCAGCTAAGCACACCCAGCAATCACAAGAAATGTCTCAATGAAAGGGGATTGTGATTGGCCTTAATTGAGATTAGATTCATAATGACTTCATTTTTTATCTTCCTGGAGAATATTTTGTTTTAAAATTATTTCTATGTTGAGTACCTACTTGAAGCGGGCATAGATAATTATTTCCCTGATTTAATTACTGATTGGATGATTGATTGATACTTACCACTTAGAATACATACAAGCAGTTATACCATTTTTAAAATATCTGTTTCAATGTTTACCTAATAAATAAGTGTACATGATTTTGCCCTTTATCCATATATAGCCACCTACCCTGGCTTCGAACGGATGCGATCTACTAATGTGATATCTTCTAAGATATTAATTTAAATTATATGGTGTAAGTAACCATTTTGATCAGTTTTTTTACCTAATGCAACTTATATGTTTCATTTTACAAGTATTAATACTATGTCCATCAAAATTGTTTTCCAAATGTGGCTACGCAAGTAAACCATAATTATTTTGTTTACAAGTAATTTTTATCTCTGTGATATTTTCTAAGATATTCATTTAAATGATATAGTGTAAGGTTAATTTTCATCAAAACAAATTTCCTAAGGTAACTTACTTATTTAATTGGTAAAGTATTAATATGATGATCAAAATAGCTTCGGAAAGAACTAATATTTTTTAACCAATTTTAAATGGTAAAAATAGTTACTGTGGGCCATCCTTAGAAGACAGACGTATGTATGATATCGACGACTTTACTGTAAGCCCTTTTAAGACATAAAATTCTATATTAAATTTAATTGATGTGTCAGTCATGTATAAGTTCAGCACAAGCCATGTTAAGCATTCTAAAAGCGTCATTTTATGACTATTACTAAACATCGAGATTTCTCCTCTAATATTTAAAAATTAAATATAAATGTATTGCATATATAAACCTTCCGGGAAAATGTATCTAAATGATGATAGAAATCACATAAAAATCCACTGTGTAGTTAAGAGGAAGTAAACAAACAGACAAACGCAGATAGCGACTTGGTTTTATACCATTTGGAGAAGAACATGATTTGATCTTTTAAGAATTTTTTCTTTGTTTATATGTCTAGAATTCTAAAACCCAGAAATATCTGAACTAATTTTTTTCCTGTTTTTCAAACTGCAGCTACAAAAACTTTTACCATTTTACAATTAATTCTATATGAACTCATTTTACTTCCTCCCCCCGCAACGACAAACCATATTTAATATTCCGCACAGCTATTTTCCATCAGAGAATTTGCGGCTTTTAATTCTTTCCTGCATAATTTTGAATTTCATTCACTTTTTCTTAATGAGAAAGAGTTTTAAGTTCGAATTTGTAAAACCGTCGTACGTTAATTATTATTTTTTAATCAAAGCACTTTTATCTATTTCACTGCGTGCTTAATAACACTGCGATTACCACCCCTGGTGCATTATGGTTGAGTGGTCAGATCACACGCATCCCGGCGTGGTCAAACTTGAAATTATTTTGCGAGTGCGAAACGTGGCGGACGTTTCCACCAACACGTAGGGTGTCTTCTCGGGGTGCTTCCGTTCACCCCACCCATGCATTCCATCACTGATCCGTTTTAAAATTCCATCCTCCATTCGTGTCTAAAGACTTCGATGTCATTGAAACCATCCTATGTATAGTTACGCTCATCACTCACTCACTGACTTTGTAACGAAGATAGGAGTATCATGAAACACAAATATTAGACTACTCCATACAGATATGTATATATATTACGTTGTTCTTGTGTACGACGTTGATGAACTCCGACATCGTTTGACCGATCGCCATGAAAGTAAGTACATCGAAGAATTTATTCCATGGAGGTTTTTATTCTATCCACTGTTTTTTTTGTAACTCGCCGCTAGATGGCGCTGCAGTGCATCAACTACTATACCGTTCAACCAATCACCATGGAAATTGGTACACATAGATAATTAAAAATGCACAGCATAACCTTCAGTTAATATCTGTTCAGAAAAAAACTGCGACCAAGCAACAATCCATGCAAGAGAGCTATAGAAATTAATTTTCGGTCAAAATAGTAATACCTACCAAGAAAATGAAATAATGAGCGCGTGTGGGACCGAGCTTCGAGAAGCTCGTGTTCACAATGGTGCGATACCCAGCTGTCGCGTCGCATCGCTCGCGTCGCGTCCGTCCCCGCCGCTGTGGTCGGGACGGCGCCTCTGCCCGCGCGGGCTGACGCGACGGGGAAATTGAGGTTCGGAACGCGGTTTCTGGCCGGGGAGCCTCCGAGGACCCGCGCCGTAATCGGGTCGAAGCGGGCCGGCGAGATGGTGGGGGGAGGGGGGAGGCGCTAGTTGGCAAGCCGGACACCCGGAGACCGTCGGTGGAGCCGGAAGAGGGCTGGAGGCGGGGGGGGGGGGGGGGGGTGGCAGCCCAGTCCATTCGCTAAGTCGTTAATCTCCGCGGCGCAGGCCCGCCCACGACTACACTCCCAGGGCGAGAGAGGTCACCATTGATTGCCCGGCTGCTTCTCCGACCATCCAACACCCCTCTCCCCCTTCCCCATACCCGCCGACCAACCTCCAAGGGGCACGTCATACCATCGGCGACTTCCGAAATGGTCCGCGAGACATTCCCCGGTCGAGCTCCGAGTTCCTACGCCACCACCACCCCCCAACTCACACCCCTTCTCCGACGACCAAGCAGTCCACAATAGCGTCGTTGCGATCAATCCCCGACGAGCGTCAGCCATTTCGGGTGCGTTCACACTTACCGCAACACCGTCGCGTCAACAACGGCTACTGGGAGCGCGCATCCACACACACTTCGACGCGAAACGTTCGGACGTTGCGTTCTTTGCGGACCGCGAGCGAAGAGCGGGCAGTGCGTCGACCTCAAACCGCGAGAACCGTTCAGGTTAATTGACAAATGCAGCTTGTAGAGGTGCTGATCTGCAGTCCAGATCGGGGGTAGAAAAATATGTTTATATATGAGCGAGTCTTAGTACCTCCAAGATATGTGTAACATCTAACCTGGATAACGAGCAAATTCGTGTGTTATGGTGTCTTAAATACACTTCGAAACTTGGACAGGAAATTTTACGTGGTATTCTATAAAAATAATGCCGATCAAGATGATTAAACGCAAATTGTGTTTTCAACCACATTTCTTCACGCGAATCACGTGTAGTTTCCTCATCCGTCGCTAGAATTCGCTGCCGGAGCACCTACGTCTACTATTGGATCGTTTTATTAGAAGACCACAATGTTTGACTATATTATGAAACGGCTCTGATAAAGCGAAAAAAATATTGGTAAAAATACTAAGCCCCAGCTTTGGACCTGATTTTCGACAAGTCATTTTATTAAAATACTACCCGCATTGTTAAAATTCATTAAACAGCACCTTCGTTACACACTTCCGTTCCATACGACTTCCATTCCATACCAAGAGCTAAGATGCTAACAATTTAAAAATAAAAATTGTGGTTGCGTAGGCTTATGGCGTAGGCAACTTGTTAACATTTTCTTGGAGGAAAAAAATATTAAGGCTGAACAGTGGGTATTTCTCCACCCACTACCGCGATATGGTCAAAGTACGGAACATACACAGTGAACTGACGCATCACGACGCAAAATTGTGAAACATACTTTAGGAGTTAGGAATCTCGCGTTACCTTGTGTCGGGAGTGATGGCAACAAAGTCAGCCGACACGCTTACACCGGGTGCGTCTTCGACTTTATGACTAGTGAGTTGCCCACGATGGTTTTGGATGCCACTCGTCTAAGAATTAACGTTTTTGTTTTTAATTTTTTAATTGTTTTACTATCCTAAAGGAAAAACTCTCACGTCACACAAATTTTGATTTATTAACATACAATTTTTTTTTTAACTAATGTTTATAGAAAAATCACTCGGCAAGGAAAACCAATGTTTAAGTTTCAAATATAAAATTTTCAATGCTTTGCCGTTGCAAACAAACGAGGGAAGTGGGCATTCTGCCCGGTGCCAAACGCTCACGGAAAGTATCATGGAAATTGTTAAGTTCGAGAAGTCCGGTGACAGGAACACATAAGAGGGTTTTTTAATCGGGCAGCACCCGCTAAGCTTCGTCACTTAGAGTTATGAAGTGTGTCGTAGGTCGAAACGACCCCGCAAGAACACGGCTGTCCGTCGTCACTGCCGAGACCGTAGTACCCGAGCGTTTACGACCGTAAACGTAGTTCATCGCGTAACTTCGAGGTCGAAATAGGAAAAGGGAGGGGAGGGAAACCACCACTTTAAAGATTTTTTTAAATATTTTAAAAGTCGCTGACCTAACCCATCCATACATAGATATTAGTTACGATTGCACAGACGTACGAAAACTTACCCTCTCAGAAAAAGAAGGGGGGGGGTTCTGTAAAATCTGTTTACGGACGATAATTTTACGTGATAACGTCATAAGAAAACATTTATGAAAAATTGCATACCTACTTTTTAATTTTCAAATATTATTTACGGTTTTTGCAAATTTAATTTAAATAATTTGTTTAAATATAATCACGAACAATCAGTTAAATAGCCCGCCTTAACCTGTTTGATATTATAGAAGATTTTCTCGCACAGTGATTGGCCGGTTCTTGCACGCTCGGCTCAGGCGGAACGTAACAATTTTTCGTGCGTTTAGCTGGCGTTCATCAATTTATAAGACGTTATCACGTCAAAAAAGAAAAGAATAATGATAGAATTTTAGCGAGAATTTCGTTACTTTTAAACAACGATTTTACATGTTATTACGTAACTGACTTAACGTAACCAAAGTTTCATTTTAGTTACTGTCGCATGGACATGCAACAACCTACCCTTCCAAATAAAAAATAAATAATAAATCTTTCCGAGAATTTTAATTATGTAAAAGACCTAACTCACCCAACATACATAACACTTTCACAAGAGCAAGAAAAAATGGAGGAGTATACTTATGTACGCGCGTTAGAAGTTATATCTACATACCTGGCATAGTAAAAAAATTGATTTTAATTGTGCATGCAAATAATTAATTGAAATAAATTAATGAAAGGACTGTAGTGATATTGTAAATACTGTTGGTAAATTATAAATTCAATCAAATGAAAATTTTTGAAATATATACTCAGTACTCAATATTAATATAAACACGTGTCTATATACGAGGAGAATTTTAATTAATAATTAAAATCAATAAATATGCTGAATGTATGTGAAATTTATTAATCTCATTAATTTAATAAATAATGATGTAATGATTTATAATGCAAATAAATTATACGTACGACTAGGAGACTACTAAACCTTCCACAGACACTGGAAGCGACAATGGAAGCTTACAAGCAAACTGATATCGTTATATAAAAGGTATCATAACCTCACATATATAACTAACACTTGAAAATACTCTTGAAAACGTTTATAAACACAATTTCTGTCACAAATATTAACAATAAATATGTTTATAATTTTATGCATCTACATTCAAAACCAATCACTAAAGAATATTTTTTAAAAGCACATACATAGTTTTTTTTGTATGTAATTTTTTTTTCATCCTGTGAGAATTTCGTAGCATGGTGCGCGCGAATAATAAAAATTCACTCATACCATATTTTTTTCATAACGCTCCTAAAGAAGTTTTAAATTCAGAAATCAGAAGGTACACGGACGATATTATTCGGCCATCTTACTCGCGGTCAATGAATCCTAAGTTTCGCAGGACGCACAATGACTAAATACAGAAAGGACTACGGACCGCACACGGAAGCTGAGTGTGACCTTAACTGGACGACATTTTTGGCCAAAAAGAAAACTTAAAATCTTTTATTATGACGGTACGTTACCGAGGTTATAAAAAGTCATATAACTTTCTTTGTCCGAGTTCCAGTGCAGTAAGATGTTTGATGTGTCATTTCTAGTGCTATAATGTGTTTTGCTACAAATTAACTACATTGCTTTAAATAACTCTTGTGCAGTTAGTTATAAGTTTCTCATTCAAGCCCTTTTATTTTTTTTTATATCTGTAGATTATAAGCGCTGCTATTATCATCTTCATCGCAGGTATGTTAATAAAAGCTACGACCACGCAATTCGGCTGCATTGTTAGAGAAGAAACTTGTAAAAAAAATTGTTTGTAAAATGGTATTTTGGAGGGGATGTGGGGAGTCATAAAAGAAAATACAATTTACATCCCCGGCAATTTTTCATTTTTTTTTTTTTGCTAAGTGCCGTCATCTTATCTAATTTTTATCTAAATAAGATCTCAAATGAGAGTTTTATTTCTCATTCGTCTCTAGAAATAGCAGTGGCGGCATTACTAGCATACTGCTCAGGCAGCGCTCCAGAATGTGGAATGAGAGAACTCAGAAGTGCACGTAGTGCATAATAAAGTACGAAACTACAGTATAGCATGTAGCTGTCACGTTAGTCGCCGTACACGCGACCGTACTGCGAATCGCACAGTCTGGCGTGAGGAATTGCAGGACTTGGGGAAATTCATAAGCAAGGGCTTTGATAAATACAAGTCGTACCTAAATATGCATGAAAAATATTTCGTTCGTGATTCTAGTTGAAACGTCAGATATAAGATGTGTTTAATAACAACGTAATATACAAACGAGGAATTTTACGGAATATACTAGGACCCATAGAATGTTAGGTACTAGTTATAAAAAACATTTAAATTTTTTATTCCCGTGGTAGAAACGCTAGAAATAAATCTTCATTGGTAATTTTTTTCTTCACAATTACTTTTGCCGTCAGTAACCGTTTTCAATTATTCATTGTTTTTGCGTAAATAAGCCTGATTTAGTTTCGTAATCACGGCCAACTACGGTTATTTGACTCTGTACCCGTCGATTACATTACGCCAAATTGCTGAAGTTTGTCAAATGACCGACCCACCACACGACCGCAAATCAAGATCTCAGTTTCAACACGCGATGCTGTGTTATTTGGCTAGCTAATAAACCATCTAAAGTATACTAAAACTACGTTATGATAAGGCTTCGTCATTTACTAGTTTAATGTTTGCTTTTAGTATATAATTTTTTTTATGTTTTGCGTTTTATCAACGAAGTCATTAGAGTTGGACTCGCACAATACAGGCTATCCATTAAAGCATGTACCAGTTAAAATGGTATATTATAATTTAATAGTTTAATTCAGACTATGTACAAAAAATTGTACATCAGATTAAAGGTAAACATGTCTAGATTTTCTTACAAACTTTCAATGTGTACTCCTTTAGTCATACGGCACACACCCAACCTAAATTTCCGTTCTTCCCGCACTTTGGTTAACACGTCCGGAATAATGTAAGCAATATCCTCTTCAATTCTGTGACCCAACTCTGGTAAATCATTACGTAGCGACGGAACGTAGACACGATCGTTTATAAAGCCCCAAAGGAAAATTTTTGCATGGCGTTATGTCAGGTGATCGTGGAGGCCAGCGAAAAAGAGCTCTGCCATCTCGACCATTACGATCAATCCAACGGTCAGGGACTTCGACGTTCAACCACTCTCGTGCAAAGAGATTCCAATGGGGAACGCGCGTTGAAACTGAAATTCACTCTTAGCAAATTGCTGAACACAAAACGCTTTACGCTCAGGAGTCGCCAGTTCGCGTAGGTGGCGCTTCATGCGAGAAACCAACAAAACAGTACTCGTGCATGCGCTTATTTTAAACCATTTGAGTTTCTCTTCAATTGTGACCTCGAACCAACACACTACAACGTTTAGAGCTGATGCTATTAGAATTTATAACTGGGACAGTCTTTTGTGGACATATTGTATTAGTCATGGTACTGAGGAAGGGCTCATCTATGGCATATAAGGAACCATCAGAATTTGCCAGCAGTGATCTCTTAAAAACAATGTAAAACCGAAATAAGGGTGGCTATGGGTGGACATCAAAACTCAGGTATTCCAAAATTAAAATCCGACGTTTAACCAATGCGCCACCTCTCTCGGTTATGCACAGGCTGAGTCGGAATTGGACCGCGAATTTTCGGCTGAGGGTTCATCCAAAAAAAAAAAAAAAAAATTGTCAGAAACGACTTAATGGTTTAAAATACTTTCCAAGTCTGGTAAACGCATTTTAATTAGGAGCTGATCAAATTTTTAAATTAAAAATAGCAGAAAAAGTATTTAAGATGGAACAATAAGTGCTTGAAAAATGATTAATTAGACAAAGTTCTAAAACCCCCATAAAAGCTTACTGCTGTTGTAAAAAAATTTCATTCAATTACTTTGGGGTAACACCTTATTTTTCCGCAGATATTTCTGACATGTTGCTACGTATGCCCACGAAGTTTATTTAACTCAACATTTCACATTGGAAGAATCAATTCAAGAACTCAAAGAAATTTCTGTCGTACTACATTTTTTTCTTTTTTGTACTGTGTAGGCATTCCATCGTGTTGCTATTGATCTTTTTCCCCAGTTTTGTAAACTTTTTTTTAACACGATCACAATTTTCATATGATTCCATTTTACTCCAACGTAATTTAAAAAAACAGGTTTTTTTTCTTATTCGTGTGGTGAAGCTAGTTCAAATCGACTGGATAGGCGTTGCTGCAATGACAAATTTTGGAAATTATTATCCCATCGTGTCCTGCAAAATATCATCGTTTTTCAACAGGGACACTCTCGGGCCGCTCCCTTTAACGAACGGTCGCAACTTTCGGTGAGGCTGTAACTTGCGGGTTTTGGTCACCGCCATCTTTGCGTGCTATCCTTCTGCGCGGTGGGGGGGGGGGGGGGGGGGGTAGTCTTCCCTCCGTTGCGCTCGGTGGAGCGCATAAAGCGCCACGAAGCCCTCCCTTGCGATACGGACGGCGGAGCTAGCTGACGGCAAGTGCCCGCGCATTGTCCAGCCTAGTAGCTGGGGGAGCACGGAGGAGTGGTCAGCTTTGCCGCACGGGCGCGCCTTTAAGCCCCGTTCCAACACCCCGCTCCCCGCTCCGTAAAGGCTTCTTCACTGGCCGCCTGAAACCACCCGGTATTTACTGCGAAGAGTGCCTCGACCCCTCCTCCCCATCCTACCGCTAGGGGTAACACCCGCGTGGACAAGAGAAGATGGCTTCCGTTAATCCGGCACTTGCTGGCGCTCGGGATTACGACCTCTCGGACCTCTTTTAGTCAGCTGCGACTTCCTTCGCGCCGTCGTCGCGTTTGAGCCACCCTCTGCTGGGGCGAGATTACGTCGCGGGTATTAACTGCTGGAGATGAAGGGCGGACGCCGAGAAACATTCCTCGCAAGCGTTGAAATCGCCTCGCTCGTTCCGTTTGTCTTGTCGCCGACTCCGCGCGGCAATCAAACAAACTGCTCTAACACCTAATTTTGACCACGGACGAAATCTCGTAAACACGGAGTTATGTCACACATCGTAAAAAAAAGCTTCCTTTATGTCATATTTCCTGCTATATTTCGTGTACAGTAAACACCTTACTTTTAAGAATTATTTTTGTTTAAGAACATACATTTATATGTATAACATTATCGCATTTTAACCCATTTTATTAAAAATATACACGTCATAAGAAATTCAGGCTGTGTGTGTTTTTCCTAATGTCACTATAATATTTTAATATTTTTTTAAACTAATTTAACCACGCCGTGTTTCAAAGGTAACTTTACAAATTTAGGACTAGTTGTTGTTAATCCAACACTTAGATTTTTATACAGACAATTTTATTTATAGTTCCAGTAATAAATAATGTAAGTGCATATTTCTTGGGAAAAAAATTATACGCTCTTAAAAATCTAACAGAAATCACTGGCTATAGATTTAAGAAAATTAGTGAACGCAGTCCAAAACACAAATATATTGAGTTTGCGTCGAGACTGTAGGGAACAACTCTGAATATCTTGAAAGGTATACGCAACGATAAGTTGTTTAGCTTAAGTGTCAAGCCTATTTGTTTTAAAATGCCACACCTTATGCGTGAGCTACACGGTCATGTAAACCAAAGATTCTGGTTGCATAAGCAGCGGACATTTTTTCACGCATATAGATGAAACACAATTTTCACAGAAACTGCTATTTTTAGTGTGTTTCACCATGGCAACCTTTATTTACTTATTTTTTTATGCTCAACCATTATCACTAATACAAACGGGTGATTTATCTGGGTTGCTACCTGTAAGACATAATGATCTCCCAATTATTAATTTTAAAAAATGTTTCATCTGATGTAGTTTGTAAAAATTTTACAAACATGTTTTAGATTTTTAGTTTTCAAAGGCCATTCTTTGACAGGAATCAGTAGTTAACCATATGTACATCGAATTAAAAGGGAAACTCTATGCGTACCAATTTCATATTTAACAAGCTGTCCCTATATCAAATTTAAAAAAAATTAGGACCTGAAAGACTGCATAATTATTTCAACAGTTTCCAAACCATAAAAATTGTATCGTTTAGTATAAAAAAAATTTCCTTTGTTAAGGCAGAGACCACACACTAAAGGATTTTCCAAAGACGATTATACAGTTTTTTTTTCGTCGCATTTTTGCAGAAATTAACTCAACACGCAAAAAAAAAGCGATAACACACTGGGGGAACTATTCTATCAGCCAGTCACTATTAGCTTCAGATATTAAACTAGGCTATATTCTATGTTTTTATCAAAGCCACATATTGAGAACAACACAACAAAAAATTCTGGCCTCAAATTTTTTGAAACCAGTATGGGGCTTTCAGTTAATATCTCTTTGCCTTACAGTGTAAATGGGTTGTTGTTATCGCGATTTGGTTGCCTCAAGCGTAGTTTTTACTTCGCGGTTTAGCGCGACGTGCACCATGACCGCGATACGACCGCGGCGTCTGTCGGAAATCGCGGTCGGTGGTAAATTACATGGGCGGTGAGGAGGGGGGAGGGGTTCCGGTGCGAGATGCGAGCACGTATATTCTGGTTGTTCGGGAAAGGGGGGGGGGGTGGTAATGAGGGAAGAGCAAAAACCCGTCGCTGATTGTTCCCGCACGCATCATTCGCAACGCAGATTATCGCGTGTTTATCGTGCGCTCGGGGCACCGGATCCTCCCACACTCCGCGTGACGCCACCGTGCGCACCGTGCGCACCGTGCGCCTAGCAGGTGGTTCCGTAACTCGAGCAAGGAGCATCACGTGCATTCCCCTGACCCCTGCAGACCCAAGCTCGAGCCATCCGTGCACTGACTTCATGAGGTGCAAACATTTGGTGAACCAACAAGTAGACGAGTGTAGACTTGAGTGCAAGTGTGACGTTAGCTTCTATGGGAGTGCGAGTTCTCCCAACATAATGGAATGACATAATTGTGTATATGTTGCGTATATAATGCCATCTAGGTAATAGGAACCATTATTTTGAATTCAAATAAATTTCTTCCAGTCGAGAAGGCGTCCAAATGTGAAACCAAGAGTGCAAATATATTTACACGTCTCATCAAAAGCTTGAAACCAGCAGTATTTTTAATATGATACTGTTTTAGTTATAAAATGTAGGTAGATATTACATATAAATTCTAATAACTCTACAATTCTCAATTAATACATTATCAAATAACTAATTAATATTTCTTAATTTAAAAAAAAAAATAGATTCCTAGAAAATATTTATTAAAGTAAATGTAACTTTTATTTTTTCAATGAATCGAGTAACAATATTTAGCAGCAAGTCACATTTTTGTACATCCAAACAAGCGGTAGCGATAGGAACTGAATGCTGCCATATTGGTTTTAACAGCTGTTATGCCATCACAATTTTTTATCTTTTTTACATCCCACCAAACCCGTATCTAATAAAAAAAATATACCTCTCGCAAAAATATTGTAATTTAATATTGAAAAATTTTCTTTCTTTATAACAGAGATTACACATTAAAAAAAAATTCAAACAAAGTACGTTGTCTATTGACAGTAATACTGCAGTTGTTGTCATCATTGACAAAAATTAATTCAAAACTTAACGCAATTGACATTTTCTAACTAGCGTGAAAATAGTTTTTTTTTTAGATGTATTATGGTTAAGTAGCAATTTCTACCAGAACTTTAGAACCAAAGATTGTAATTTTAATTTTTTTAATGGTTTTAAAATTGTAGTGTGACGTGTATGTTGCCAGTTATAACAGTTGAAGTCAGGCCAAAGTTTGATTTTAATATCGTGGGGATTGTTTGGCGCGGGAACGACTCTCGATAAAGTCGATACCGAAATACTCAAACTAGCAGGAACAATACTGTATAGAGGAGAATTTTGAAGCGTGTTCGT